>NW_024092036.1:0-18035 GCF_014356525.2 Nilaparvata lugens | reverse complement strand
TCACCGTCAAAGAACTCACAATTCCATACAATAAACAATCAGTAGATTCGCTCATGTCCGCTGAAGCAATGACAATAAAATCGACTTGTTTCTGACGGCAGGCTCTTTGTAACAATGCTTCACCGATTGAATAATTAGGCTAAAAAAAGGACTTCGAACAATACTTGAAACAATAAGAGTGGGACCGACGGCACGAGTAGCTAAGTCCGGGGCTTAGATCGTATTCCAACAGCGTCGTACGCAGGGGCTTAGCTGCTTAGATGCTTAACTGCTTAACTTCGAAGTGTGGACTTATCGTCAGGGTGGGGCCCGAAAGAACGGTTGCCTCTTTTTGAAACGTACCGCTCCCAATATTCAATACAACAGTTATATAAAGATGCAGTGACATGAGTATTCATGTTGTGATTTAATGTTTTATTATAGTATTTATGTTGTGATGGGTGTCAGGTTGAGTTGTGTAATATTTTTATGTTGTGATTGATGTGCTCGTGTCTGACTGACACTCCTATATAGTGAGGTTGACTTCAACACGAAGAAGAAGAAGAAGAAGAAGAAGAAGAAGAAGAAGAAGAAGAAGAAGAAGAAGAAGAAGAAGAAGAAGAAGAAGGTGGAGGAGAAGAAGGAGAAAGAAGAAGAAGTAGCAGGTGTAGGAGAAGAAGAAGGAGAAGTTTTTGCTTGAAGCGTTGACTAATTGCATGAATTCCTTTATGTTGGATATTGATCTCTAAAAATGCACTGTATCAGACTATTTTGAAGGGTTAGCCCGGTTGCACAACAACCGGTATAATTTCAACCGAGATCAATTTCACGAGAATCAATCAGAAAAGGCGTTTTGAAAAGACGGCTTCAGTGATTGGTTCTAGTGGAATTGATCACGTTTAAAATTTAACCGGCTGTTGTGCAACCGGCACCTAGAATTGAAGATCAAACCAATGCTCAATAGAAGTTCATCCTGTAAACATCTTCTATACTTTCAAATCCTTTCAGAAAAAATTATTAGACTTTATTACTCATGTACCTACTTTATTGTTTCGATCGCTGGACATTACTCATCTGCTCATAGGCTGTAATTCTGTGAAAATGGTAGAAATAGAATTAAACATTTATGCAACAAATATCAGTTCCAGCTAGATCAAACTGAAACAAATTTTTGTTAGCTGAGATGTGATTCATCCTGTTATGAAATCTCCAGTTTTGGCATTCAATGTGCAAAAGATCTCACTATAACTAGACATAAGACAAAACAGTATAAGATTTCAAAGTTTGAATCAAGGAACCTAGAGTACAATGTATTCTAGGTGCATTGATTTGAATTAAATATTTCGAGAATTCGATGAAAAAACGTCAATTTCTCAAAACGGTCTAGAATTTCACAATTCTGTTGTCAAATTTGTGTTTCTCGCATCAAAAAGCATGAGATTGCAGAGTTTGAATGGTATATTGCAAAGTTTCGATGTAAAATTAGATTCGATGAAAAAACGTCAATTTCTCAAAAACGGTCTAGAATTTCACAATTCTGTTGTCAAATTTGTGTTTCTCGCATCAAAAAGCATGAATTGCATGAGTTGGATGGTATATTGCAAGTTTCGATGTAAAAACGTTAATTTCTCAAATATCTGAGTCCTTTTCCTATTCAACTAGGAATAGAAAATCAGTACACTTTTCAAAACCTTTTATTCACAACTTGTCCCGACATTAATGCCATTTCAAAGTGACTGAATGAAATAAATAAAGTTAAATAAAGTAAATTTTGTTGTCCAAAGAACTTGATCCGTAAAAAGGCTCGAAGAATACGTTTTTGTATCTGAAGTTGTTGATCATAAATTATTTCTAAAAGTTATTGTAGAACATACAAACAAACAGACGAACAACGACTTTGGCCTTGAGTGACGTCAAAAGTGAGAACATTCTGACGCTCGTTCAATTAATGGTTTCTTCAGTGTGAATCTAGATAAATAAGACTAGCACTCACTGAAAAGTTAATCAACTGGAATGTTATGAAACATAATCAGAAATCAAGAATGCTACATCTATATTAATGATTGATGGTTGAGAATAATAGAATAAGAATAAAGTCGAGGAAAAAGAATATTTCCATCTGTAGACATATTAATACTACCGTCAGGCTCGCTTCGCTCGCTATATCCGTCTGGTCAGGGGGCTCCGCCCCCTGGACCTCCGTAAAAAATGACATCAGGGTCGCTCGCTTCGTCCCATATCAGGCGATATAATATTCCCAAGAATAGCTCTGATTGAAGTTGCAGTGCCCAATCAAATGCATTTCAATCTTCACTTGTGCAACCTAACAAAGTCAACTCAACTTAATGCCAACCTGACAAATTATTAATTTAGTTACCAGTTAACAACTGTTTCGAAGAGGTACTCTCACTAGATTATAGTTCTATATAACATATGGTATGGACATTTTTCAATTATAATAAGAGAATAAGAAGAATATACATGCAAAAGACGAACTTTAATCCCTTTAAACCACCCTTAGGTTAAAATATTGCCAAAAGATTTCTTAGTGAGCCTCTAAAGGGCCAACTGAACATACTACCGAATTTGAACGTTTTTGGTCCGGTAGATTTTAGTTCTGCTGAGTGAGTGAGTGAGTGAGTGAGTGATGTGATGGTGAGTGAGTGAGTCGTCAGTCGGTGAGTGAGTGAGTGCCATTTCGCTTTTATATATAGATATATCTTGAATTTACATCATAGATCAACGGAATACGCCCTTTGAAGATAACCGTTATCAAAAATGATGGTTGAATACCATAAGAACTAATAAAAGAAGCGGATGACGTCTTTAATCGGCGTTTAACCACAGTTAAATTTGATTGAACGTGCAAGCAAGCCTCGCTGTAGTTATAGCCAGGGTTTCTCATAACCCTGCACTCCCCTCCCAACCAAGGTTACTAAAGACTTCTTTAGCATCCAAGGGTTGAATGAATCAGTCGTACCGTACGGTATTCACGAGTTCATTGACCTGTCGCGCTGTTAGTATTTATGAATGAACTGGCATGTAAAATTACGTTTCGTGGCATAAAACTAGTTAATTATCGTTCAATAATCAATAATCGATCGTTATCAGTGGTTAGAATCGGGTGAAATGTGATTTTATTACCATAATTATGTTGTCATATTTGAACGAGTTTCCGAGGACGTGGTGAGTTATTTTATTGAATAATTATATTATTTTGAATGTTTGACCCTTATCTATGCTCATAAATTGATAAGATACGTATTTTGATAAGATTATGATAGATTGTGGGAGGTAGAAGTGGTTTTTTGGTTTGAAATGTGATAAATTTGAAAATTGGGTCAACATAACCTCAAACCTTACAAATACGACAAGACGCTGCCGGTATTAAAACTGACCTTCCAAGATACATTGACCTATTTTAAAGCTGATGTACTCTTACCGGTTTGACGTTATTAATGATGGAATATAAATTGTTTTCCGAGGTCCTGTCTTTTCTGTTCCCATTATGTTGGTAGTAGGTATTAATAATAACAATGAGGATGATGCCCACATAAGCTCTTAGGCTTGTGCGTGGGGAAAATGAGTGAGAGGGATGATGATAAGAAATGACGACTACTTTTTAGTAGTCGGGACCGACGGTTAATCGTCTTCTCCGAATGACTGATAATGAAATAATATTGTTTTACTGAATTTCATCAAATGGTGGATATATTTTTCATAAATTACGTAATTAATAGATTGAAAAGGATGTAAGATTGAGTGTTAAATTTAACAGTTCATGACTCGGTTTCACAAAAGCCAGTTAAATTTTAACCGTGATTAATATTCCACGAGAACCAATCAGAGAACCAGTCTTATAAAAAAGGCATTCTCTGATTGGTTCCCGTGGAATTAATCACGGTTAAAATTTAACGGCTTTTGTGCAACCGGCACTTTCTCTTAAAAATTTCCTTGTCGTTATTGATGCTTTACGTGAGTTCGGAGCCGATGTATGTTTTTGGACCATTATAAAGAATAGAATGGCTGATTTACATAATTTACGGAAATTCCCTAATCATTTAATCTACGAGGGTTGTTTTTTAAGTGGTCAGCTTTCGAAGAAAATGTTCTATTTCAGCTGAATGACTCGGTCGATCGTTATAAAAATTTTATCATGGGATTAAAATGTATTTTTGTCACTTTTATCTTAGATTCATTCATACGAGGGTCGATTTTTTAAAGAGCGTCATTTTCTTTTTACCTTACAGTTGTGTTGTGTGTGATGTTGTGGTACGTTTCCATAATGAAAACACAAATTGGAATTCATTAAAGTGGTAGACAATTTCAATTTTTGTTTTCATTTTCAGGGTCATTTTCCTAGCGTTCCCTAGCGTTTTCTGCGTTTTCTCACATTTTACAAGAACTGATTAGGATAAAATGTTTAAATTTGATACAGAGGCTTAGCTGAGGTATAGAAATGTTGTATATTGGCAGGGTCTTGAAAACCCCAAGTTCCGCGGTTTTTGACCGTTTCCCTGCGTTTTCCACGCCTTCTCAAGAACTAAATGTAAGATCATGTTCAGATTTGGTATAGATGTTCAGCAAAGGTCAAGAAATTTTGTCTTGAGAAGAATTCACGTCTAAGATACGCCCAAGATGGGCGGTTTTACCGCGTTTCCTTGCGTTTCTCTGCGTTTTAAATGCGTTTCCACACATTTCTCGAGAATCAATTGGGAGAAAATGTTCTAACTTGTTACAGAAGTTCAGCAAAGGTCAAGGAATTTTGTCTTGAGAAGAATAATTCACGTCTAAGATACGCCCAAGATGGGCGGTTTTTTACTGCGTTTCCCTTGCGTTCCCTAGCGTTTTATCTGCGTTTTCACTCATTCATTAGGAATCAATTGTGAGAAAATGTTCAAACTTTGTACAGGAGTACAGATAAAGTCTAGAAATTTCGTCCTAAGGGAACTTCAAAATAAGGCCAAAGATACGTCCAATATGAACGCTTTTACAGCGTTTTCAAAGCCTTCTTCAGCGTTTTCTAGAGTGTTTCTTTTCTCAAGTTTTTCATTGAGTTTTTAAAGGATTTTTATACATTTCTGAAGCAAATTCATACTCGATAGGGTTGGATATGGATGTTTGTTGAGTTCTCCATATCATTTCTGTTTCAAATTTCAAAGAGCTATTAGATTGAAAAACAATAATTCTCATAATATCCTAACCAAGTTTCTTATTAAGAAATAACTGAATATTCATAAATTCTATTTTTCCATTTTTCCCTTGTTCTTTTCACATTTACTCTCATTCTTACTACTACTGATACATTCCTCTTCTTCTTCTTCTTCTTCTTCTCTTCTTTCTTTCTTCTCCTTCTCCTTCTTCTCCATCTCCTTCTCCTACTTCTTCTCCTTCTTCCATCTTCTTTTTATTATAACTACGTCTTCTTCTTCTCTTCCTTCACATCTACAATCTACAATCTCCATCTCTCTCACCAATCAAAATCTCTCTCGTAACTTTTCGGTTTCTCTCTTTCTGTTGAGACCAAATACATGATAAGTAGTGGCGCTAGCTAGGAATTTCACAACTAGCAGCGAAGTATTTCTGTGTGGACATGTTTTAGTATCGAGTATAATAGTGTGCGCATTGTAGTGCTATTAATGTACTAGAATTGGTTAGGTTTTACGCGTTTATGACTCTCCCAGGTTGGTGCGAAGTGATCATAAACTGAAAGCATCTAATGCATGCTTGTAACGAGGCAGAATCTTGGGTGTTTTTGATTCTCCAAATTCTATTATTCAGAGGAACTGGATATCTAGTGGTAGATGATGAACAAAGCTTCCAACACAGAACTGGGCCCAGATTTAAATACAGATTCTGTTTGTTCTGTCCAATCTCCCAAGTATTCAATTGAATTGCATTCAGGCAGAATTACTTTACTAATAATAATTATACCTAAAGAAGACTTTGTTACAATCAAACATTATTTGACGTTGGTATTATTGAACTACATGGGAAATGAAAAGTTGTGTTTCTTTTCTGGCTCAAAATTTTGCAAAATTACTCAAAAATTTCCAATCTGTAGAGATTTGAGTGAAATATTTTTGTTTTTAATCAGTTTTTAAATATCAAAATTCAAAATTTTTAGTTTAGTCTTTAGTTTTGAAGTGGAAATTGGACTTTTTGAAGTGAAAGTGAAATCTTAACCTTATTCTTTTTTGAAACTTTAATTTGTAAAAATTTGGGAGAAGACAGTTTTGGGCTATGCCTGTTGTCTTCTCCCAATCATATTATATTTATTATAATTATGATCTGTAATGACAATGGAATAAATAAATAAATAAATGAATTTCCAACCTATTCCACATTTGTGCTAATAAATGAAGAAAGAAAGCAGAAATATTCCTTCCAGATCTTTATAATTTTTCAACCTATTTACTATTTTTAATCATTTTTCATAGTTTAGTCTCTGATCCATTTCTGTCCATTATTTTCTTCACCCTATTATCTAATTTGTCCTTGCTGCTATTCCATATTCAAGCTCTCCTCTCTTTTTTTCTCATCATCTATTTTTTCTTCTTTGTTGCCTATCAAAACATTCAACTTCTAACTTTATCACCCTCTTCAGATTGTTTCTTCCTTATTGACTTCTTCCAAATTTTCCTGTTCTTTGCTCCACGTTCTCAAATTTCCGTTACTTCTTTCTCCTCCTAGTCTTCTCTATTCTACTATTTGGAACACATTCTTGATCCTCTTCTTCTTCTTCCTTTTCCTCCATATTCCATAGTATCCTCTCTCATTCTTGTATTTTCTCTACTCTTCTTCTTCTCATCCAAAGCCTAAACCATTGAGATATGGTTTCTCTCTCAGTATTGCAATTATCCTACTTCTTCTCCTCAGCCAATTTCACTCAGATATCTTCTCTCTCTCTCACTCTCTTTCTCTTTCTCACTCTTGCAATCAAGAAAAGCCTTGGATTACGGATCTGTCACTACAAGGATTATTGTCTTCCACTTGTCTCCAAGTACTAACAAGGGAGAAAATATTGGTTTTCTCTCTTCAGGTATTACGTCCCATGACATCTATTGATTAGAGTATAGGCTGCATCATTATTATCGGCTTTAATAGATGATTATGTTGATCTTTAGCTCATTCTATTCATGAATCAATATTAATTATCAGGGTCTAATTATCGATTTATATAATCTAATCGATTTCAACCACCGCAAACTGCTTTTCTGTATTATGAATCATCGTATAAAAAATATTAATATCGAGTGACCTGGCTGGCTCAGGTCTGGTGTCAGAGTTTTCAGGTCGCAACTGATCAATTTCAGGGCCTCTAACATGACCTCACATGACCGACGGCTTAACGTGTCCATCCGAAACACGGGTGTGGCCCGAGAAAAATATCTTGCCCGGGCTGGGATTCGAACCCGGGCCTTTGAATATCGTATTTATTGTGTACTAGCAGATACCCGTGCTCCGCAAGGTTCAGGAACTTGACAAACTGAAAGCATTGGAAGTCATTAAGATTGTCTGGTAGAGGCGGAGCATAAACCTTATCTCTAATGAAACCCACAGGAAGAAATGCATTGGTGTTGAATCCAGTGAGTGAGGTGGCCATGCAATTGGCCCTGCATGGTAAATCCAGCGAAGTTGAAATCAATATTGTCTAGAAAATCCCAAACTTCTCCGTGGAAATGAGTTGGTGCACCGTCATGCTGAAAGTAAAATGGCACTTGTTCATCTTGTTCAGCATGACGGTGCACCACCTCATTTCCACGGAGAAGTTTGAGATTTTCTAGACATTTGCTTTCAACTTCGCTTGATTGGCCGTGCAAAGCCAATTGCATGGTCATCTAGCTCACCGGATTTAACACTGATACATTTCATCCTGTGCGGTTTCATCAAGGATAAGGTTTATGTTCCGCCTCTACCAGACAATCTTGATGACCTCCGAAATCGGTTCACATTCGGATTTGCTGCAGTTGCACAAGTTACACCTGATATTCTGGTACGAGTGTGGCAAGAAATCGTCGATTATCGGTGGGACATACATGCATTACCAACGGCCACATTTTACAGTTACATTTTACACCATTACCACATTGAACAATAACACCCACACCTTGAACTTGGAGTGTTTTGTAACAAAATGACACCTTTCTCAATTCTGTAAGTGATTTCAATGAATATTTATGTGCTTTCAAAGTTGTAATGTAATAATAGGTTGAAATCAAACATTGTAAAATAGTAATTTTTGTATATCTAGAGTGAAAAGTACTGTTTTTTCTCCCTGAGGGAAAAGTTTGAAGCCCGAGGCGAAGCCGAAGGCAACATTTTCCAGAGGGAGAAAAAACATTTTTCACTCATGATATACACAACATTTTTCCTCCACCTACATTTTTATTAAAACTGCAAATAAAATAATTTTTAAAAACGTACTTGACCGAACAATGTGTTACAACATAATCTAAAAAGTAAACAGAAACAGCTGGCTTGTAATCACAGTTCTCCGCCGACATCTGTCGTGCAAAAGTTGTAAGAACAATGGCCGCCACAACTACAGCTATGATGAAGTTCCCGTTTCAAATTTGATTAGTTAATGAGGAATATTCGTTGACAGGTATTTTGAATAACATGGAATAAAAAAAAATTTTAGCATAGAAACATAAATTCCATATATCTATCGAATGTCTGGTTGAGGTATTGAATTTAGTTGGTTTAATGTTTACTCTATATGCTTCCTCATCTGAGCTTAGACCTTCTAACCTATTACAATGTGAGTTTTTGGAATAGAGATGCTTCCCATGTTATTTGAATGGAGTCACTTTCCCTCCCTAGGGAGTTTTTCTGTTTTTTACTACCGAGAGCGAAAAAGTGACACTTTAGTATTATGTTTTAGGGAGTAAAGTAAGTACTTTAGACAGTAGGTGGAGGAAACATCTATTTCGCTTCTACGTCTCTATTAGTGAATATATAAATAGAAAGCTATTCTATCAACGTCAGATTCCTGAGTATCTTGTCTATCAAATGATTATCCTCGGATTACAAACAGTGCTATCCATTGCCATGTCAAAACATTATAGAACAATCATATTACCAATACGGAACGTCTATGTTCAAGCAGAGATACTATACAACATTTTACAAACAAAATTTGAATTCTAAATTGTATACAACAATCGCGCCTGAGTTTACCACAGAAAACATACTTCTAATACTAGAGAAAACCACAAAACGACAATAACCACATAGGTTTTATAGAGTGACTATCATAGAAACACCACATCCAAACATAAACCACGAAGTTTGTATTGTGTTTTGCATATACTAGAAACATAACTGCATAAAATGTCAGAGATTGTTGCTATATATAGTGAGATCTGATATTCATACTGTCAGGAACATTGCGTATGAATAGCATCTAAGCTTACTATTGAAACAATGCTGAAATTTTGAAGTGAATCTTGGTTGCCAGTGTGCTGTAGAATCTTGTCGCTTGACATTTCTATTTTCCAAATTTGCATAGATAACGATCAGCTGTTTTCTTTTCGAATTTTGGCGGGAGATTGCGTGGTTGGTCAACTAGATGTAGCAAGGAAAGGGGTGGAGAAGGTACCACATAGATATGTGGGTGATGAAGAAAGAGGAGGAGGAGGAGAAGAAGAAGAAGAAGAAGAAGAAGAAGAAGAAGAAGAGGAAGAAGAAGAAGTGATATTCTGATTATATTCAAATATAATATTGAAAGTGAGCGGTCAACTGGAAGAATATTCCTAAACATGCGCTTGATAAGTTTATCTGATTTTGTACTTTGAACTTAGTGCTGCACGATTATGATATTTAGAAGGCGTCGCTTTAACATGGGTTCAACACGGTTTGGATCTCCTTAGTCTCTCATTTTACTATGTATGTTCTTCTATATTCTATTGTTGTCTCTTGTTAAATATTCATTGCATGTTTGAGACTCTACTGTACTTGCATATTATTTTGTATTGGTGGAGAGGAGATAATACAGATGTTTGTGTATTATTGGAGTCTAGGGCACATTTGCACCTTCTACATTTTGAACTCGGTTTACATAAAGATGAATGGTCGCATATAATAGTGTGCTACATTCCGCGTTCGAATAGCTGATCAATCACAGTTTAAACTGAGATGGTGCGTACGGACCTTAGTAGGTTGATTTTGTGACATACAAGATGTAATAGAATGATTCAAAGTGTAGTATTCTACCACAGTAACTTTGAATTGGAATGAATTTATCAGTCAAAAACTTAGTCAAGTATTATCAAAATCAAACTTACGCTTCATCACAATACTGATTCATATTTTATCCTTATCATTGTTCACTGAACCTCTGTAGTAGTCCAAAAGCTTCATCCAAGTTTGCATTGATTTCATTTCACTTACTTGCATTTTCTCTGTTCAACTGGAAGAGATTTCTAATTCAGCGATAGAAATTATACTAATATGAAAATTACATAAGATAGATGATATTAAACTGGGGTTAGACGAAACGAACGAATGCTTGTTATGAACAAAAATCCCTGGATGAACCCAGTTCAACAGCTGTGAATGAATGAGAGCTTAGTAATTAATCCATAGGAACTGTTTATCATCTAGATATAGAAGCGAAATGGCACTTACTGACTGACTGACTGACTCACTCACTCACTCGCAGAACTACAAATCTACCGGACCAAAAACGTTCAAATTTGGTAGGTGTGCCCAGTTGGCCCTTTAGAGGCGCACTAAGAACGGATTTGGAAAAATTTCCAAAGATACGCCAAAAATCTGCGTTTTTCCAGCGTTTTTTAGCGTTCTCTCAGCTTTATCGAGAACAAATGAACAGAAAATGCTCAAATTTAGTACAGAAGTTCAGCTAGGGTGTAATAGTGTTTGTTAGAAGGAATTTGCAATACGTCAAAGATAAGCAAAATTAGCGTTTTTTTGCGTTTTCTCAGTTCTTTCATCAAGTAATAGACAGAAAATAATGTTCAAATTGCACTAAATAATTGAAATTAATCGGTGATTGAATCGAGCGAGGAAGTAGTTTGACTTTCTGATGGGACGAAGCGTGCTGAGATGAAAAATGCAGGCGAGCGACCGAGCCCGCTGATCTCATTGTTGGACGATTCAGTCGGGGGTCCAGAGGGCGAAGCCCCCTGGCTAGATGGATATGACGAGCGAAGCGAGCCTGACGGCTAGTACTTTATATAGTTCCTATGTGTTCCATGCTTTGAAATTTGTGCTCTAGCTCTGTGCTTGTCTGGTCCAACCCCAGCCAAGTGAAGCTTGGATCGATTAGTATGAGCATTGAAAAAATTGTCTCCTCCCGAAACTGTTATCTCTTTCAAAGCTCAACTACTTTATTAATTTCATGAGAGAATCGTAATGAATTCAAATTGAGGAAGCATTGGAGGATAGTGGAATAAAGAGAAGATTATTCAGAGATTCTGGAGTGAGAGAATGAGTGTGAGTTAGGATACAGATGGACGGAGTGAGCGAGAGAGAAAAGTGTGAAAACTGAAAAAGAGATAACAGCTTTTTTAAAAGGATTGTCGTTGGAGCCATCTATTGACTTACTCCCGCACTACAACCGTACTCTCAATAGCCGCTTCTTCCAAAAGTGTCCTCTTTTTAGCAGCTACGTTTTTTCAACTGAAATATTATGAAACAAATCTCATTCAAATCAAGATGGAGGGTTGCGAATATTTGAATGGATTCAGCAAATCATTGATTTGTAAGAATGATTTGATTCTCTTGTTTTCCTCCTGTTTGCATTGTAGCTGCTTTGATTGACGCATCAATAATTTATTTATTTGAGATACAATTATCTTTGTATTATTCATATTATTAGTATTATCAGAGATGAACGAAATATCGTTCATAGTTTATAGTTTCGTTACTCTGTGGTATAATGGAACAAAATCATTCAAATCAAATTGGAAGTGTTGAAAATATCTAAAAGTGTTAAGCTAATCCGTGAATTGTTTGACAATCGCTTCATTTCCCTCTCAAGCATTTTTTTTGTGTTTTTCATTGCAATTTCTCATTGGATTCCTATCATGTACCATTCTGTATTATTCATTCATTGGACCATGTGAATAAAGTAGAGCATTTGCTTATACTTCTAAAATATGGATCATTATAAAATATGCTTCATTTTCTATGAATAAACGTGAGCCAAACTTTTTGCTCATGCTCATCAAAAATAAATTGAGCATTTGCTCAAAAGTAAAAGCTTATACATAAAGTTGTATGAATAAACTAGAGCATTTGCTCAACTTTTGAAGCAAATGCTTGAAAAAAGGTGAGTCTAGTCTAGAGCAGCTTTTCACCTTCTGCTCAGAGTAAAATGGCTCAACTAATTCGTACGAGGAAGAGGAAACTATACCAGATACGATCACAACCAATAGTTGAGAACTATAAAACTCTTTTTAGATTCAACCATGATATATATCACAATTATTCATACAAAAGAATAAATACAAAAGATTATAAGAAAGCTATGGATATTATAAGATTATCCTGAAGATTATTATAGATATGACATTTTTTCATTCTATCATTTCAAAATTCTAAACTCAACTAACCTAAAACTCAATTCATGAATAGAAAACAGAGCTGACCACGCAAACAAAAGCGGTGTCTCCTACTTGCATATTTAGCGCTAACGTGAGCTATAAAAACAAAGTAAGGCCACAAAGATGAATCAGCTGATGAATTTTCTTTAAAATACGTGAGCATTTGCTTCAGAGTTCAGGAGCATAAGGTAAGAGTATAAGGTGAAGCTTATTCATATAAAAATGAGCAAAACCTTATGCTCCATGTTCATGCTCATGAGCATATGCTTTGGTTTTATCCATATGGCCCATTGTGTTCCCACACTAGATTATTTCTTTCATCATTTTTTATCAATAATTTATATCACTCTTGTATTCTGCTTCGCTTAAACCTGTATATCATCAGAAACGATTGAAATCTTCCATTTATGAATATTAAAACTTGATTCGAACTCTTTCAGAGTAATTAGTAGATTAATTAATATACTAGCTTCTTCACTAGCTGATTATAACAAAAGATTAAACTTGAGAGCAGATAATATTCATATACTTCATATCAACCAACTTACAATACACAATATTATACAGGGTGACTTACGGAAGGTGTAACAGCCCAAGACCACAGATTCTGCATTGAATTTTCAACAAAAAATGTCTAGTAAAATTTTCTTATATTGACTGACCTTAGTTTTCGAGATATATATCGATTTTTCGATTTTTTTTAAAAACGTTAATAACTAGAAATTTATGAGTAAAAATCTAATTCCAATGGCATGGTTGTGAAAAGGAAAAAAATTCCAATAAGATTCATATAATTTGTTCCATTTTTTTGACGTTTTTGAACTTTTTATGAGTGTTCTAACTTTTTAAAATTTGGCATTGAACTCGACGAATATACTTTTTTCAACTTTGAACACTCATTAAAAGTTCAAAAACGTCAAACAAAGGAAAAAGTATTCGAATTTTATTGGAAATTTCTTTCTCTTCCAACCATGTCCATGAAATTAGATTTTCACTGATAGTTTTCTAGTTATTGACGTTTTTCAAAGATATCGAAAAATCGATATATCTCGAAAACTAAGGTCGATATAAGAAAATTTCACTGGAGATTTTTTGTTGCAAATTCAATGTAAAATCCATGGTCTTCGGCTGTTGAACTTTTCGTGAGACCCTTTGTATAATAGGAAAGAACTAAGAAATACATTTTAATGAGACCAGTAGTTAATGTACACCATTTTCATCCATATACAAACGAAGAACTTAGAAATACATTCTCATGAGAATAGCAGTTGATGTATTCAATTAAACTATATTCAAGTTATACCTCAGCGGTCTCAGGTGAGAATAGAATACACAACAGAACAAGAACAATTCTATTCAACAGAAATTTATCTATGATTATTTTATCCATTGTATAACAATCTCAACATTTGAGAACGTGAGGAATTGGAAACTGAGGTCTCGTAACAAATGGCTGATGTATGTGCCTTGTTCATGCGACAACCTTCAAACAAGCATGACTTATTCCAACAACCCCTTCATCCCTTATTGTAAAAATCTCCTCATGTTTTGATATAAACATTCAGTAGCCGTGAGATATAATTTGGATAGTTCCCACGTGAAATTCACACCCTAACTAAAACTACTGCAATTAAGTTTACATTGAAATGTAGTTTCCCCTACAATTTGCATTGAATATTATCCTATTGACTTCAATTCAACGATTCCCAAGTCAATCAAACAGAGTATTCGAGTTTGAAAAATATTTTCGTTCCACCTTATGAATTAGTCTAGGGTGGTTTATAGGGGAATATTATTTATACATGTTACCTACTTCATGATCTTTGTATACATAGCATTGGACATTATGCTATTGATTTCTAATTTGACCGATTCAACAGACGAAAACGAATAAAACGAGCAGAGTATTCGAGTTTGCAAAATATTTTCGTTCCACCCTATGAGTTAGTCTAGGGTGGATCATAGGGGAATATTTATACATGTCACCTGCTACCCGCTTCATGATATTTGTATACATAATTTGAAAGGGGAATATTCTTCCAGGAAATCACTTTAAGATGACAGTTTTGGTTCGGAACACATTCAGAACTGAAGATTCATATTATTTCCGTCGTCCATTATGGTGGAATTGTACCTATTCTGTTCAATTCGAATTCAAATGAGTTGCATTCATTATAATGTGTTCCATTTCGGGTTTAAAATAGGTGATCTCCGTTTAATCTATGGGTCTGAGAATCTATTCATTTATCATATTGTCTACAAATACATAACATGAGGAAAGGCCCAACAGTATTAAGCCCAAAACTGTACCATAATATGGTAATATTATAAAAAAATCATATTATGATCTTGAAGGATAAAATGAGTTTGAATTTGGAAATTTCCAATTAACTGTATACTATACAGTCCAAATCAAAATGTATGATATGTCACTAACTTTTCAAAAAACAATTCATACTATTTAAAGCTCAGACAAACGAGCAAAATTTTGAATCAAATAGATCTTATTGAAGTCTAGAATTAACAGGAAAAGTTTGCTAATCCCAGATTTAATAGATCCCAGTCCTTGCAACCGAGCTAAAGTGAAACTTTTTATGCACTCTAGTAATAGGTAAAGTTGAGTTCAATTTCTGAGTGATCACCAACTTAGACTCGAATTATTTATATTTAAATTCATTCATAAATTGATACATACAATATCATTCTCAACTATAGTCTTCAATAGTCTTCATTATCCTATGAATAATATTAGACTATGAATGATTGGGAAAGAAACACCAGGCTTAAAGCCCAAAGCTGTTCCTTTCCCAAATTTAGATAGAAATTGTCCAAAAATAGGTTATGTTTACACTTCATGAATATCAACCTTAGACCAGTTATAGAATAGACACGGCCTATTGTATATTCATACTGAAAGTCGATGAAGCCAACATCTACTGCCATATCTCCAAATCGTGACGTCAGCATCAGATAGAAAACTTTTCTGTAGAGTTTGTTTACATTGTTTTCCATAGCAGATTGTGTCTATTTCAGCGGGAGCGCAGCTGGAGTTTATCATTTTAATGAATCATAATTCACATCCTTCTGAAATAGACACAATCTGAAATTTTTCTATCCGATGATGACGTCACGATTTGGAGATAAGGCAGTAGATGTTGGCTTCAGAGGCTAGACTTCCCAGCGTGTCTATTCTATAACTGGTCTAAGATATCAACATATATAACACTCACAAATTTCCAGATACATCACACATCTCATAAGGAAATACATAAACAAGGCTACCAACCCCGTATAAATTTGCACAACCCTATGTACTCCACGTACTCCGCGCACTTAGCATCCGAACTTACAACTTCGCCTATCATCTAAGTTGGCATTAGTGCGCGCTTGACAGGGCACTTAAGTACTTCGCGGACTTTGAGCTTAAACAACATTACAACATCCACGCGCTTATTTGGACATGTTCCCGTATATATGATCTTAAAATGTACACTTACAGGGGACCCATGCATATATGATCTTAAAATGTAGAGGCGCCCTATGCATTACTGGGGTTATAATTCATTTTGTAAGAGAACACACTCATTTGAAATATGCGGGGCATATATGCTTGAGTTAACAGTTTTACTGCTTTTTGTTAACAACTTATTACACCCGTGAGTATTGTTACTTTGTTAAGTCCCTTGCAAACATTGGTCTCGCCTTCTGCTATTGTTTAGGTTAGGGGAAAGCACTAAAAACTTTGCATCGTAAACATTGTAGAAAGGTAGCTGGATGGTTTCCATACCACAATGAATCATGCATCTTGTATGTAATCCTTCATTTTGAATAGGTTGCTGTCTCACTCTAAAACAACCCTCTGTTTTCAGTTACTTGTTTCCTTCAACTCTCCGTTATTCTGAATAATAGCTGAATAACTGAATTCTGAATAATATATCATATTCACTATATTCGTGTTATTCCCTATTATTTGGTCCCTGTTTTACTACTTGTTTCTCAGTGAGGTCCACGTTATAATGGCTGTATTTCATTAACATTGGTGTTGCTATCCTTGTCTATCTTCGCATCACTATCGTATCACCTTTGTATTATCTTCGTATCATTTCTGTATCATCATTGTATGATCTTCCTCTATTGAGGGAGATGGAAAATTGATTCAAATACGAATCTCTTCTCCTACTATTGCTCCAGATTTTGCTGGATAATCTATGAAAAAGGGATCAAAAACAACTTTATATTATTTTATTCCAGACATGAGAAGTATCAGATATTTATTTCATTCTGAACTGTCAAAAATCATTTGGTTTTTACTTTCCTTGCCCTATTACCATAGTAAGGAAAGTATTGCTTTCCGAAAAAAATTAAGGTACCCCAATTTCTAAATTTCTATAAGTTTCAAGGTCCCCTGAGTCCAAAAACGTGGTTTTCGGGTATTGGTCTGTATGTGTGTGTGTGTGTGTATGAGTGTATGTGCGTCTGTGTACACGATATCTCATCTCCCAATTATAACGGAATGACTTGAAATTTGGAACGTAAGGCCCTTACAATATAAGGATCCGACACGAACAATTTCGATCAAATGGGATTCAAGATGGCGGCTAAAATATCGAAAATGTTGTCAAAAACAGGGTTTTCGCGATTTTCTCAAAAACGGCTCCAACGATTTTGATTAAAGTAATACCTAAAATAGTCATCGATAAGCTCTATCAACTGCCACAAGTCCCATATCTGTAAAAATTTCAGGAGCTCCGCTCCATTTATGCAGAGTTTGATTTTAGATTCCCAATTATCAGGCTTCAGATACAATTTAAACAGAAAATTCCAAGTGGAAAAGATTGAGCATGAAAATCTCTTCAATTAATGTTCAGTAACATTTTCACCGAAAATTGAAAATAAGCTTGAAATTTGAGAAAATGTGATTATTCAATTGCAAACTGTTGGCTACTGTTGATTCTATTAAATCATTCACTATGAAGAGATAGCAGATCTCGTGTGTATCCAGCGTTATTGTCCTGTTACCAGCTGGCTTAGATCTTTGAATAGTAGACTCGTGATGCGCGGGAACACTAGCGTCAGGTGATCAATTTTCGTAACGGCAAGGAAAGTTGTGTGAGTGCGCCACACCAGATTTTTTGTATTTGAACTTTCAAATAGCCCTATACAAGATAGATCATTCATCTTCATTTTTTGCTCACTTGTTTCTTCAAAATTCATTCAATTTTAAACTCTATTCTACCTTAGATACTGTAAATCAAGCTATAATCAATGGTATCTGAGCTATCAACAAGGCTGATGAAAATCAAGATAGATGAAGACAGTTCCAGGCCAGGTGGAATTTCCGTCAGGGACTCCTCACCAATATAAAAACAATACGAATATTATTTATTTTATTCATTTATTCACAATGCAAATTACACCAATGTAATAACATTGAAAGATAAAATAATTAGGTAGTCCTTGTGCTATTTTCTTCCAAATTTATAG
>NW_024092035.1:0-17472 GCF_014356525.2 Nilaparvata lugens | reverse complement strand
TTATTTTTGTTCTCTTCTTATCTCTAAATTCTAATTTTATTGTAATTTTATTTCAATTTGAGGTGTAATTTTTCCAGTTTCACAGTGCAGATGAGAACATGTATTTTATTCTGATCTTATGAATATCATAATTATGATCTTATGAATATCATAATTATGATCTTATCAATATCATAATTATGATCTTATCAATATCAAAATTCTGATCTTATCACTATCATAAATCAATAATTGAGTTATCATTCATCCTCACAACTTATTGACGAATCTAGATGCGTTTTCCAGATGATATCTTCTTCATGATTTCCATATCTTTCCAATATCTTCTAGTCTCTAATCCATGCTTTTTATATCTCTATTATTTCCATTCCTTCCCAGTAAATTCCAGTTTCTAATGGATGAATTTTTTAGCTGTGAGGTGACGATCCTCATAACTGCCAATCCTCAGCGATCACTCATAATTTAGGTAGGTTCCGAACCACACGAGGTGAGTGATAGTGACTAGGGGCAACATGGGTGATTGACAACGTTAACATAGATTCATTGATAATCTTGACATAGAGTAATTGACAACGTTAACATAGAGTAATTTTGCACTTTAACATGGAATAATTGACAGCATTACCTTAAACACTTCTAAATTAACATAGAATATTTTACTGTACTCACTCATCTTATTTCTGTGTTAAGTGTTGACACAATAGAATATATCATCGAGTTTTCTGATAGAATGAAAAGGTAGTTGATATATTTCCAGCATGTTTCAGTAATTTACAGAAGAAATGAAATGAAAATGAAATGAAAATACTCTTTATTAGGCGGAGTTAGGACTAGAAAGTCCTTTCAACCTTAAAAAGGAGAACCATACAGAGTGATTCATATGTATGGAACCCTTCAATAAGTTGGAGACTGTTGTAAATATAAATCTGTAACTTTCAGGATAAGTTATGGTCAAATACTCTACCTTTGATGTACAACTAAATTTCAACCCTTCATAAGGGGGTGACTTGGGGGTTGTATTTCGAATATTTTGAATGTAAACACCGATCGTGTGGTACATCATTTTAAAGACTTTTTAGAACAAGAAAGATGGCATTGATAGAAATGTTTTATGATACTTTTATCCAGAATGGTGGCTGATTGAAGTTTCAGTTTTCGAAGAAATAATTGATAAAGTTCAATCAGCCTCCAGTTTTATAGAAGTATAATACAAAATTTTCTTTGATGTCATATTTCATGTTTTAGAAAGGCCTTCAAAATGATGTACACACAATGGGTGTTCAATATTCAAAATATTTGAGTTACAACCCCTCATTTCCTTAGAAACTAAAACTTTAATCAGCCTTCATTTTTTCTAAAAGTATAATTCAACATTTTTATTGATGACATATTCCATGTTTTAGAAAGACCTTAAAAATGATGTACCACACAAAAATGGGTGTTTACATTTAAAATAATCGAGTTACAACCCCTAATTCAACCTCTTAAGAGGGGTTGAAATCCAGTTATACGTCAAAAGGTGGTGTATTTGACCAATAACCTATCCTAAAAGTTACAGTATATTATCTACAACAGTCTTCAATTTATTGGAGGGTTCCCATACATATGACTCACTCTGTCTAACCATAGAGAAACAATAGCATACGTAGATATCCCATGATATAGGGCGTTCATGTTGCAACTTTTACTGTTATCTCAAGCTGGTAGTCCACGTAGTTCTTTCCTGTGAAGCTTTATGACGCTGTTAGTCTCTCATATTGTGCCGTTCATACACTCTTAACGTTCTTACCCTTCAAAACAGTGAAAATCTACAATAATCGACAGTTATTGGCTTGAGATTACTGTAAAAGTTGCGACATAAACGCCCTATTCCATGGGGTATCACTTATGCTATTGTTTCTCTATGGTATGACTCACTCAACGTCAACATAGAATAGAAAGCATGACATTAACATAGAGCATAGCACAGAACTCACCCAATGTTCACATAAGGTCGTTAACATGAGCTGGGCCCATGCACTTCATAATTTCTTCTAATTTTCTTGAGAATATTAACACAATTTGCATCAACTAACCTTCACTGAACTGATCAAAATCACCATCAGTTATTTAACACAAGGCAAGATATAGGAATAAAGAAATTTTTTTTTTCTTGTGGGTTTCACCAGCTTGAGGTGATAGTTTTTTAGAATATATAATTCCGGTGAAAATATATATAATTATGGGAATATATAATTCCCAATAATTGTGTTAGAAGTAGTAAAAGGTTCTGTTTTTCTTCCACTGCTATATCTGTATTCAATCATAGAGAAATATAGCGAAGATATATATATATCACGATATAGGTCGTTTATGTTCCAATTTCCAGCCATTACTGTCGACTACTGTCTGTCTATTATCAATGTTTATTTCACCGTCGTTAAAGATCCTATTAGATCAAACGGAGCTTGACAAACACATATGTTCATCATGTGTAATAGACAGACAGTAGTCTATTATCAATGTTTATTTCACCATCGTTAAAGATCCTATTAGAATTCTTCAATGTTGTTTTCCATCACGAACTGCTTATTATTAAATCACTTTTTCTTTTAGAAAAAAACGACTAGCAGTCAGATATTTTACAATAAATGAATAAATAACTCACTGGACAACGAGATCTTTCGGCAGTTCCGCCATCTTCTTGAAGAATGAGTGATTAATTCATTTATTGTAAAATATCTGACTGCTAGTCGTTTTTTCTAAAAGCAAAAAGTGATCATATTAGATCAAACGGAGCTTGACAAACACATATGCACATCATGTGTATGACCAGTTATGTTCAATCTAATAGAATCTACAAGGACGGAAAAATGTTAATAACTTAATCTTTATAGATTCTATAAAGCTGCGTACACATATACGCGCTTCCAACCTGCACGAGCACGCTCCGCCCTCGTACCGCCCTCGTTCCTCCATCGAACCACAGTCGCTCCGCCTCCGCTCTGCAGTCGCACCCATCATGAACGTTACGGAAGATGTTAGATCTTCTCGCGTTCCCCGGTCGAACCACTGTTGCTCCCCGGTCGATCATCAATCGCTCTGCTGGAGTGACGTTCGGTTGCGGAGCAGAGCGAAAGTCTGTACGCACCTTTAGATTGAACATAACTTATCATACACATGATGAACATATGTGTTTGTCAATCTCCGTTTGATCTAATAAGATCTATAAGGACGGTGAAATAAACATTGATAATAGACAGACAGTAGTCGACAGTAATGGCTGGAAATTGGAACATAAACGACCTATATCGTGATATTTATATATCTTCGCTATATTTTCTCTATGATTGAATATTTTGGTTTAAACGCGGCTTTAGAATCAGAACAGAACAAACAATTTTGAGTCTAGATAGATTGATAATAAAACTTTTGTAAAAACATGAGACAAATTTCAAATTATCAAAATAAAGGATAAAAACACTTGAATTTTGAGCTCGAAAATACCATTTTTATCATCGCTACATAACAGCTATTATTGTTGTTTCTGCAACTTGATTTACCCTATTTTCCACTAAGTTAGTTGTTCTATTCAGTTGTGCTTATCAGGAGGTACCGGTAATCATCCTTAAGGAAGCAGGTATGATAAGTAATAGATGATTTACACATGAGACTCATCTAGAGGTATGACATCTCATATTCCCTTAGATAATTCGGCTCAATCGTCAAGCACCCATTTGAATTTGAACCTCACTTGACAAATTTGTTGAATTTTTCTCGGATTGTCCTGATATTCGCTATTATGACATTTGATATCATACACATGATGAACCATATGTGTTTGTCAAGTTCCGTTCAATCTAATAGAATCTATAAGAATTTAATTTAACAATTTTTCAACATTCATTTTCTTTCAATGCACCTAGAATGTTTAATTTAATTTCAAGAAAATTTAATACCTCAGTCCCATTCAATATATTTCTTTAAAGTTAGAAGTTCTATCTGTTCACATTGAATGACTGTGAATCTTTTTTGACGATTGTACATTATTAGTATAAATATTAGGCAGTATAATCTTATTCTTAAGTCAGTTGTTTTTTTTTGCTGTCTTTCTGTTTTCGTAATTTAATTCGCTGTCCACTGAGAACATTTTTGAATAATTTTATTTATTTTACTATACTATTTTTTTTCATTCAACTCAATTTTTCCCATGAAAATTCATTCGATAACATTACAATTGTTATAATAGATTAACTATATAATACGCATTATGAAGACCGTAACACTGGCAAATTTATAATTAATAATCTTCACATAAATAAAGTTTATTTCTTGTGTAGAGCGTAGCGGTCCTACTACTCTAGTCTTTAAATTTATTTTATTTTAAGAGAAGTGCACTCCAATAGGGCTTATGCCTAGGTGTGCTCATATTTATCTCGCTTTATGTTTTTGTCATCTGAAGCAAAACATATAATTTTCATTACTATTTTTTTTTGTATTGTTAGATGGTACAATGTTTTGTAATAATTATATGAATTATTTTTTGAATTGAAATAGAAAATTGAAAAATTGATATTTGAAAATTTTGATGGTACATCCAATTTCTAAACCTTGGCAAATTTTGATTAATTTTTCAGAGATGAACAACGGATACATGACGGAATGTGTAAGTATAAGCATTTCTCTTTCTCTGTTTCTTTCTAATATTTTTTCACTATCCTAGAACTCTTTTCCTCTTCCACCTCCTCCTCTTCCTCCTCCTTCCCCTCCTCTTTATTTATATTGAGGTCCACGTTATAATGGCAGTGAAAAGTGTAAAAATCGCAGTTCCACTGCCTTCTATAGAATATAACTGATACCAGCCTGATTGATGTAATATTAGCTATTTTATTCGTCAAAAGAATGACATTTTATATAATATATTTTATTCTTCAGAAGAATATATTTTTCAATGATAAAATCATAAACTTACCCAATTGAGAATATTTCGTTAATTTATTGAATGAAAAGACAGTTGTTTATCAGAGATTGACAATGGTGTAACAACCGAAACCGGTCTTTCTAAATTTGAATAAAATCTGTGGTTTTTGACAATTTCTTAGTTTTTTTTCATTCAATATGAATGATTACCACAATATCAACTTCTCAACTATACACAAATAGATTTCGTTAATCAATAATATTGGAAATACTTTTTGAAGTGAAAAGGTAAATCTTAACCCCATTATTTTTTGAATTTTTGTTTGAAAAAATTTGGGAGAAGACAGTTTTGGGCTATGCCTGTTGTCTTCTCCTAATCCTTTGATTTTGTATTCAAATTTTTCAAATAAGTGCAATATTTTTAAAGTTTTTAATTTATTGTGATACATTCTGTGATTCTTTTAGAGTATAACATCAACCTTCAAAATTCAAAATTTTCAATTCATTATTCCTGGACCGAAAATCAAGTGACAAAGCAGTGTGTGATTACATAACCTTAACTTTTGGACATTAGCATTTTATCAAAATTTTTGGAGAGAAATAGTACAGGCTCAGCCTAGTTTTTCCTCCAATGTTATAATTGTATTATGGTTATAGTGTTTTATACAATAAATGAATACAATACAATACAATCATATTATATTATAATAGAGATTGTGATTGTCAATGAATAATAGATAAATTAATTGATAAATAAATGAATAAATAGATAAATAAATATTTCTACTTTGTTAAAAACGATCTGACAACGTTGCGTAGTGTGAGAAGTATAGCGATTCCTGTTTTGTCGAATGATAGACAAGGATAGCAACACCAATGCTGATCAAATAATATGCCATTATTAATGACAGTGGACCTCACTATAAATTCTCCATGCAATGTCATACTTCTCTCTTGTAACTAGTAGTTCTGCGAACAGTAGACCTCACGCAGTATTCTCATCCACAAGTACCTGATTGAAACTATAGACCTTATGGAAATACAGCAATAGACTGGCTTCTCCACACATCCGTGTAATCACTTGTCAGCTGATTTATGATGAATAATTCTATATTCTGATTTTTAAGGTAATATTGGCGTATGAAGGAGGCTCCTATTTCCTTTTATATTATCCAGCAATATATTTATATTATACAGCAATACCTGTAGTGTGGCGAAAAATATCGTTCGCACCACGGGAAAAAATGTTTTTCCAGCTCTCAATCTTTTCTAGTCCTCGGCCTACGGCCTCGGACTTGAAAACCGATTTCGAGCTGGAAAAATCTCATTTTCTGCTCTAGGTGCGAAATATACTATACCGCGTATCGCCGTAAATGCGCAACATAAAAACATATAAACATTCAAACATTAAGAGAAATGCCAAGCCGTCGACTTGAATCTTAGACCTCACTTCGCTCGGTCAATAATTCATTAAATTATTGGACTAGCTATCGTTTTCTATCAGGAAATGCTAATATGTTACATTTTTAAAGAAACTAACAATGTAGTTTCAAGACTTAACCCATTTCGGACTACCTATGTGTAGATTTATCTAAATTTTGGAGAGGAATAGCACACGATTACCTTATTTTTCTCTTCCAATCATTTTGATTATGTACTTATCGTATGAATGAATAAAGAAGAAAGTTTGTTTGTTTGATAAGTTGGTAAGTAATTCTATTGTTTCATGCTTCTGGAACAGCGTAGTGACTTGGCAAGTTGTGAGTAGACCAAGATTATAATAATTAGTACTAGGAGAACTATTATGGTTCTCATTTCTATTTAGGGCTCTTGTTTGGATTGAGTAACAATATAACAATAATTTCCATTCAATATTTGTTCTATTTTCCAGTTTGAGAATTTGTTGTGAAAGTCAAAAATTTACATTCTTAAGATGGGTCTACACCAAAGTTATTAACAAAATGTTGAGAACTCAATCCTAGATTCTATTAAATTGAACGGAACTTGACAAACACATAATGTTCATCATGTGTATGATGAGTTATGTTGAATCAAATAGAATCTGTAAGGATTAAGCTATTTACAGATGGAATTAAATAGAGAATGTATTCATTCAAATGCTAATTAATATATAATTATTATTTAACGAAAATCCCAAATAAATGCTGCAAATCACCCCGAAGACCTCTGCTACTGCAGACATTGACAACAGGGTTAACAGCTAGATGGAAATTCGATGAGAACTACTATCCAAATATTATTTGCCAGCCCGGGAATCGAACCCAAATTTTTGGATAGTAGTTCTCATCGAATTTCCATCTAGCTGTTGTTAACCCTGTTGTCAATGTCCGCAGTAGCAGAGGTCTTCGGGGTGATTTGCAGCATTTATTTGGGATTTTAGTTAAATTATAATTATAGATTAAGTTATTAACATTATGTTAATAGTTTTGGTGTAAACGCAGCTTTAAACTCAACCACTAGTCCAAATTCAAATAGAGTAGGCATATTTATATTCCTCGTGAATGTATGTATATGATAGATATTTACAGAATTTAGGTTTTTGAATAATCATGTGATTACAAATATTCAATTACCGAGCTACCGAATAGATCAATCAAACAAGTATCGTATAACCCTGAAAATATTAGTGTAGTATTACATATCAAATACGACATTTGTAGTCTCCTATCATCCAGGAACAATACCCTAAGATTTTCGACTCTACTTCTGAAACACCCTGTTTATAAATGATATTCAATTCAATGTTCCTGTCACTGATGAAATTTCTCTCTATGCCGATGTTTGTACCTTGCTATTTAAGGCCGTGCAAAGGCTAAAAACAAACTCGCTACTGGTGATATTTTTCAAAGTTTTTCGATTTGTATATTATCAAGCTACTGTATCAAAATGGAAAAAGTTTTCTCAGGAAAACATTTTTTTCGACCATTACTTTTTGAGATATGAGCGTCTAAAGTTTAAATTTTTGGGACAGAACATTTTAAATTCGGTAAGATATAAATCTACGAGATTCAGAGGATAGATTCTTCATGGTATTGTTGATCGAATAAAACAAAAACTTACTGAAAATATACATTTTTGAGAAAATCATTCAATTTACCAAAAATATTGAATGAAAAAGACTAAGAAATTGTCAGATTTATAAACCACAGATTTATTAATACTTAATACTGATAGTTAGAAAACTATCAATCTAAGATACTTAGAAAAGTATCAATAAATCTGTGGTTTTTAACAATTTCTTAGTCTTTTCTAGAAAAAGACTAAGAAATTGTCAACTAAATTGTCGAAAACCACAGATTTATTGATACTTTTCT
Source organism: Nilaparvata lugens (assembly GCF_014356525.2). NCBI lineage: Eukaryota > Metazoa > Arthropoda > Insecta > Hemiptera > Delphacidae > Nilaparvata > Nilaparvata lugens. Next base: position 9,238 of record NW_024092035.1, on the reverse strand, counting down.
AAGTATCTTAGATTGATAGTTTTTTAAGATACTTAGAGAAGTATCAATTTAATCTGTGGTTTTTGACAATTTTTTAGTCTTTTTCATTCAATATGAATAATTACCACAATATCAACTTCTCAAATACACAAAAAAACCAAGAACAGTTTTTAGTTGAGTTATTTCTGGTATTTTTGGTGAAATTGAATAACTTATTGAAAAATAAATATTTCCAGAAAGATTTTGTTTTAATCAATCAACAATACCATGAAGAATTCATCCTCTGAATCTCATGGATTTATCTCTTACCGAATTTGAATGTTGTCCCAAAAATTTAAACTTTATGCGCTCATATCTCAGAAAGTAATGATTGAAATTTTTTTTTCTTTGGAAACCCTTTTCATTCTGATAGCTTGATGATATACAAATCGAAAAACTTTGAAAAATATCACCAGTAGAAAATTTATTTTTAGCCTTTGCACGGCCTCAAGATAACAGATCTCTTAGACATGACAAGATCTGATAGACAAGGACAGCAGCACTAATGTTAATCAAATACTGTCATATTAACGTGAAGCTCGCTTCATGAATATTGGTGTTGTGCTTGATTGTAGATGTGTGAATTATTTGTTTGTTTGTTTGTTTACAGTTTTACCGGGAGACATTGTATATGGGAGGATGGGGAAGTTGCCCTTCCTTCCTGCGGTCATTGTACCGGAGGAAGGGGGGGACGAAGCCGCCTTCCACCGAGTCAAACGTGAGTCATGAACTATGTCTTCTCCTGCAATACATTTCAATAAAATAGAAAAATGATAGAGTAGAATTAATCCAATCACTATACAGAGTGAGTCATATGTATGGGAACACCTTAATAAGTTGAAGACTGTTGTAGATATAATCATAGAGAAACAATAGCGTAAGTAGATATCCCATGGTATAGGGAATATTATGTCGCAACTTTTACTGTTATCTCAAGCCGATTACTGTCGATTATTGTAAATTTTTACTGTTTTGTTGGGGTGATAGTGTATGAACGGCACAATTTGAGAGACTACCAGCGTCACATAGCTGCATAGGAAAGAACTACGTGAACTATCGGCTTGGGATAACAGTAAAAGTTGCGACATAAACGCCCTATACCATGGGATATCTTTATGCTATCGTTTCTCTATGATATAATACTGTAACCTTTGACTATAGAAAAATTTCCTTTAGTTTATCAGGGATTGACAATGGTGTAATAACCGAAACCGGTCTTTCTTATTATCAATAAATTAGTGGTTTTTTGACAATTTCTTAGTCTTTTTTCATTCAATATGAATAATTACCACAATATCAACTTCTCAACTACACAAAAAGTGACTATAGAAAAAGGTTAAAGGCTTCAGGCTAAAGGTTAAAGGAAAAAGGCTTCTTTCTATAGTCAAAGCTGTAACTCTCAGGATAAGTTATTGGTCAAATGAGGGCTGTGTAGATGCAAAAGTCACACTCTCCATTATTTTGCGAAATTGAGTTATTCCTATGGCTGTGTTCGTATTTTGGAGTATAATATTAAAATATATACACCTTCTTAGATAGTTTCTAGGTTTTTTTTAACTTTTTTCAATAAAAATGGATAGAGAATTTTTTTTATTATTATTTTCCCCTTTGAAATGATCACTATACAGCTGGTCTGTTACTCTGTCTCTGACTTGTACACTGTCTATCATATCTTTGGCATTCGGCTTGACAAACTATATTTGAGAAAAAATTTACTTGAAAGGTCATATTTCAAACTTTTCAAAATTACAGCAAAATAAAGTTTAACACAAATTTCGATAATAATAAGCTGAATTCCAATGTCCTAAATTTAATACACAGTCCTATAATGGTTATATTATATTATGTACCAGAAAACCCTGAGAAATAAGATGGAAAATAATTATACAGATTGGCGATACCGGTATAGGATACAATGGCTCATTACTTACAAAAATTAGGAATATGAGAATAAAATGGAAATATACAATTCAAACAAGCTTTTTTTGATCAACTAAATAATTATTATGTATGAAATTCATTACTTTGGTTATACATATTGTCACCCGATTATTTAGGAGCTCTAGACTACTAAGATTAGGTTAAGAATGATTCTGTATCCTCATTGCTCAGTAGTCTATCAATAGCTGATGATGCGTTGGTAAACGTGAAACCATGAAGTGTTGACAAATTTTTAGTGGAATTTGACAATATCTTTGCTTTCTTATTACAGTTTTTGTGGTTGCCTAAAAATTTAGAAAAGTGGAAAGTGTGAGTTTTGCATCTATACCACTTTCAATACTCTACCTTTTGACTTACAACTGAATTTCAACCCCTCATAAGGGGGTTAGCCTACTTGAGGGTTGTAACTCGAATATTTTAAATGTGAACTCTCATTGTGTGATACATCATTTTAACGGTTTTTTTAAAACAAGATAGATGGCATCGATAAAAATGTTACTTGTATCCAAAATGGCGGCTGATTGAAGTTTTATTTTCTGAGGAAATGAGGGGTTTCAAACCAAATATTTTGAATGTGAACACTCATTGTGTGATAGGCCTACATCATTTTGAAGGCTTTTCAGAAACGAGAAAGATGACATCAATAAAAATGTTCTATGATAATGTAAACACCTATTATGTAGTACATCATTTTAAAGGCCTTTATAAATCAAGAAAGATGGCATCGATAAAAATGTACTATATGATTCTTTATCCAAAATGGCGGCTGGTTGAAGTGAAAGGTTTCAGAGAAATAATTGATAAAGTTCAATCAGCCGCCATTTCGGATGAAAGTATCAAAGAATATTTCTATTGCGATGACAACTTTCTCGTTTTGAAAAGAACTTTGAAATTACGTATCACACAATGGGTGTTGATATTCAAAATATTTGAGTTACAACCCCTCATTTCCTTAGAAGCTACAGCTCCAATCAGCCGCCATTTTGGATACAAGTATCATAGAACATTTTTATCGATGTCATCTTTCTTGTTTTAGAAAGGCCTCTAGAATGATGTATTACAAAATGGGTGTTTACATGTGAAGTATTCGAGTTACAACCCCTTAGTCACCCCCTTATGAGGGGTTGAAGTTCAGTTGTACGTCAAAAGGTAGAGTATTTGACCAATAACTTATCCTGAGAGTTACAGTTTTATATCTACAGCAGTCTCCAACTTATTGAGGGTTCCCATACATATGACTCACTCTGTATACATTGGTAATATTATAGAGTGTTCTGAAAAAAAGGTGCCCATAAGTCAGGGCGTGATTCCTCGCAAAAAAAGAAAACATTTTTCTATTAACAAATCCGAATATGCTCAGTTATTAAGCTATACAGAGTGAAAGATATCTTCTGAATTTCAGTTCACCTGCTGAAACGACGCCAAACCGGTAGGCTATTTGTTGGCTGTTAATTAATAAGATGTACTTTATGTAAAATGAACTGAGAAATTGAATAAAACCGTTTCCAGACTTTTAGCTACAGTAATAATTGGAGTTAGTCATTGTTGATGGTCGGCCAGCTGATAATTGACCGAGCGAAGTGAGGTCTAAGATTCAGGTCGACGGTATGGTATTTCTCTTAATGTTTGAATGTTTATATGTTGCGTATTCACGGCGAAACGCGGTAATAGATTTCCATAAAATTTGATAGGTATGTTCCTTTTTAAATTGCGCTTGGACGTATATACAAGGTTTTTGGAAATTTTGCATTTCAAGGATAATATAGAAGGAAAAAGGAGCCTCCTTCATACCCCAATATTAGAGTAAAAATCAGACTATAGAATTATCCATCATGAGATCGCTTCACAGATGTGTGGAGAAGCCAGTCTATTGCTGTATTTCCATAAGGTCTATAGTTTCAATCAGGTACTTGTGGATGAGAGTACTGCGTGAGGTCTACTGTTCACAGTAAGGGCAATTAAAAAAGGAACATACCTGTCAAATTTCATAAAAATCTATCACCGCGTTTCGCCGTAAATGCGCAACATATAAACATATGAACATATAAACATACTAGTAGTTCTGTGAATAGTGGACCTCACGCAGTATTCTTATCCACAAGTACCAGATGTCATTTGTTTTAAATGTTAACAAACTCAGTTCACGTTTGAATTTTATATTCCATATCATATAATTCATCCAGTTCCGTGATAATCTTTCTATCTTATGAAAATTAATTTTTTACAATCAAAAATATTATAATTTCTCCAGCATTATTTAGTTTTATTTGTTTATTTTCAATCAACTATTAAATAAGTTTTTTTTGAATGTGAGAATATTGATACTGATGGGCACGCATAATAATACCATGACTGCGAAACAAAATATTGAAACCAAAGACTCTAAAGCTGCGATTAAACCATAGTTTGTTGTTAACAAAATGTTAACTCAATCCTTATATATTATATTAGATTGAACATAACTTATCATACATATGATAAAGATGTGTGTTTGTCAATTTCCGTTCAATCTAATAGAATCTATACGGATAAGGCTATTAAAATTTTGTTAATCACTTTTGTGTGAGCCCAGCTTAAAGATGCATACCTCTTTAATGTCTTTTATTGAAACTATAGACCTTATACAAATACAGCAATAGACTGGCTTCTCATCTGTGTAACCACTTGTCAGCTGATTTATGAAGAATAATTCTATAGTCTGATTTTTACTCTAATATTGGAGTATGAAGGAGGCTCCTTCTTCCTTTTATATTATCCTTGAAATGCAAAATTTCCAAAAACCTTGTATATACGTCGACGCGCAATTGAAAAAGGAATATACCTGTCAAATTTCATGAAAATCTATTACCGCGTTTCTTTGTAAATGCGCAACATTTAAACATTTAAACATTCAAACATTTAAACATTTAAACATTTAAACATTTAAACATTTAAACATTTAAACATTTAAACATTTAAACATTTAAACATTTAAACATTTAAACATTTAACATTTAAACATTTAAACATTAAACATTTAAACATTTAAACATTTAAACATTTAAACATTTAAACATTTAAACATTTAAACATTTAAACATTTAAACATTTAAACATTTAAACATTTAACATTTAAACATTTAAAATTTAAACATTTGAAAATTTAAACATTTGAAAATTTAAACATTTAAACATTTAAACATTTAAACATTTAAACATTTAAACATTTAAACATTTAAACATTTAAACATTTTAGACCTCACTTCGCTCGGTCAACAAATAACTGATTTCGTTAGGGCTGCTCTCAAATAGAGAAAAAAAATCTAGTTTTGAAAACAGGGTACTTGGATTGTTTTTCATCTATTCATTTAAAAATTTTCTGCTGATTCAAATTGAGTTTGTTTCTCCATGTTGCAGATGTCAATACCAAGTATGGAAGCCATTATAGACATACCTACCGGGTGGTGTGGCTGGATGGTTCATACCGCCACACCTGGGTGGGGCGCTCGGCCTGCGCCCCGTTTTCAGCGCCCCCCCCAGGTGAGGAAGAAGGAGCCGTCCAGTCACCACACCACAGCCTTGAGGAGCACATCAACACAGTAAGTCTTTCATTGGTTTGTTATCCCACTATAATACTATCTATAAAATCACTTCACTTTTTACTAAGGGCTACTTTTTTTAATATTGGTACATATTATCTGGTGTGGTACACTTACACAACTTTCCTTGCTCATTGAACTGTAAGCCCCATTCTAAAACGAGAATAATTCAGGGGAATAACACAATGACGATTGGCGGCAAAATATTTGAAACTACGATCAGACTTCTGTATTTATGTGTATATATAATTGTTTTCAGAGTACTTTTTCCTTTGTGTAAATTGTGAAATTCGATTTTTTTTAAAAGTCGTCAAAACAACTGCTCTACAGATGAAATATCTCAACTATGTGTTCTTTTTATGAACTGCTCTACCTACCTACCTCATGCACAAGAAGGAGGTTACAAAGTCCATTTCTCAAGGATGGGGTGGACCCCCCATTAGTTTCCCAGAGAGGAGACCCATGCCAGTTGATAGAGCTGATAAATAACTATACAGGGTATGAATTTGAAAAAAATCGGTCAAGTCATTTTTGAGAAAACCGTAAAAAAAATGTTTTTTCAGTAATTATCCGCCATTTTTCTCAAGAATATTACGGAGCTCCTGCAATTTTCCCAGAAATGAGACTTATGTCAGTTGATAGGGCTTATAAATAGCTATCTATGGTATAAATTTGAAGAAAATTGTTTGAGCTGTTTTTGAGAAAACCGTGAAAAACATTGTTTTTTAGTGATTATTTGGCATTTTTCTCAAAAATATTACGAAACTCCTGCAATTTTCCCAGAAATGAGACTCATGCCAGTTGATAGGGCTTATGAATAGCTATCCATAGTATAAATTTGAAGAAAATCGTTAGAGCCGTTTTCGAGAAACCCGTAAAAAACATGGTTTTTTAGTAATTATCCGCCATTTTGAATTCAATTCTATTGAATTTCTTATTCTCAAATCCTCATGGTATAAGGACCTTGAGTTTGAAATTTCAAGTCAATCTGTTGATTAGGAATGGAGTTATAGTGTTCACACACACGCACACACACACACACACACACACACACACACACACCACACAACACACACACACACACACACACAACACACACACACACACACACACACACAACACACACACACACAACACACACACACACCACACACACACACACACACACACACACACACACACCAACACCAACACCAACACCCAAAAATCATGTTTTTGGACTCAGGGGACCTTGAAACGTATAGAAAACTTGAAATTAGGGTACCTTAATTTTTTTTGGAAAGCAATACTTTCCTTACGTATGGTAGTAGGGCAAGGAAAGTAATAAAAAAGACAATACAAAATATATCCTCTTTCATTTCAAATATTTCCAACAACTATTATACACGTTATAATGGCCAGTGTTTGATTAGCAATGGTATTGCTATCCTTGTCTATCATTCAACAAAGCGAATAGCGCTATCTCTTTCTCGCTTTGCTCTGTTGCCAGATCGTATTTCAACAATGTAGAATTATCAATTAATTGACAAAATATTTCATCTCAATTATGAGAATTCATTATGAAATTATTGGAATATATAATTTCTTGCTTAATAAAATATAATTTATCATTTCAATCGAGAATAAACAGTTAAATAAACCTGTATCAGCCACCGTCTATGGAAGGCATTGACAAGACAGAGGATCGGCAATGTTGGTCTCCTATCTTTCTCCACTGCCATTATAACGTGGACCTCCAGCATTTGAAAGGTGGGAAAAGAGACGCCTCTACCAATTATGTACAGAGGTTAAGAACTATGATAACAAAAGAAAACTGAATAACTAAAACTTTAATGAGTTTCCAACATATTTTACATTTAAACAAAACAAGATTAATTTTCTTATAAAAAACTTTCTGTCGATGACAAAGATTGTTCGAAGACAAAAAACTGTTCATTGAACTTTTAATTAAAAAATCTGGTGTGGCGCACTCACACAACTTTCCTTGCCGTTATGAAAATTGATTACCTGACGCTACTCTTCACAAAGATTTGAGCCAGCTGTTGACAGGACAATAACGCTGGAGACATACGAGGTCTGCTATCTCTTCATAGTGAATCATTTAATAGAATCAACAGTTGCCAACAGTTTGCAATTGGATAATCACATTTTCTCGAGTTTCGTGCTTATTTTCAATTTTAGGTGGAAATGCTACTGAACATTAATTGTAGAGATTTTCATGCTCAATCTTTTTCACTCGAACTTTTTTATTCAAATTGTATCTGAAGCCTGATAATTGGGAATCTAAAATGAAACTTTCTATAGATGGGGTGGAGCTCCTGAAATTTTTACAGATATGGGCCTTGTGGCAGTTGATAGAACTTATCAATGACAATTTCAGGTATGAATTTAATCAAAATCGTTGGAGCCGTTTTCAAGAAAATCGCGAAAAACCCTGTTTTTGACAACATTTTCGCCATTTTAGTCGCCATATTGAATTGCATTTGATCGAAATTGTTCGTGTCGGATATTTATATTGTAAGGACCTTGAGTTTCAAATTTCAAGTCATTCCGTTGATTGGGAGATGAGATATCGTGAACACAGACCCACATACACTCATACACACACACACACACACACACACACACACACACACACAACACACACACACAGACCAATACCCAAAAACCACTTTTTTGGACTCAGGGGACCTTGAAACGTATAGAAATTTAGAAATTAGGGTACCTTAATTTTTTGGGAAAGCAATACTTTCCTTACCTATGGTAATAGGGCAAGGAAGGTAAAAACTCTAAAATTCTGATCAATATGTGATAATATATGATTCACATAATATTTATGTCCCATTTGACCAGGTGACACATTCTTGCTACTATTGTGTCAGCAAATTAGAATTGATAGAATTTGAATTTGTTTTCAGTACCGGAGGAACTAGAAAGATCGGGCAGCGTTGCGGGTGCCAAGGCGCCTGGAGCAGGTGTGCCGTGAGGGGGTCGAGGAGGCTATCAACTTGAGCCGCCTCCCCACGGCAGCCCGGCTTGAAGCCATCGCGGCCCAACTGACAACACTCCCCGTCGATGACGAGGAGTGGTTGCAGGTTGGCCCCGATGGCCAGGCGCCGAGGCCGGAGCCCCGCCAGGCCCCCGAGCCCATGGAGCTCCCCGAACCAGCAGCAGTCGTAAGTCTTCTTGAATAAATGAATCTATTTAGTTGCCAAAAATACAAAAAATCTGGTGTGTTACACTCACGCAACTTCCCTTGATCATTTAGCTGTAACATTTAACGAGAATAACTTCGGGGAATAATATAATGACGATTGGCGGCTACATATTTAAAACTACCATCATACTATTGTTTTCAGAGTACATATTTTCCCTTTGTGAAAATTGTGAAATTCGATGATTTTTTTTCAAAGTTGTCAAAACAGCCGTTCTACAGATGAAATATCTCGACTTTGAAAACTTTATTCTTTTGAATAAACTGCTCTACCTACCTACAGTAACTATAATTATATTACCCACAGTATGGCCATTGGAAGTTTTTTCCCGCCGCTGCTATGAAGATTCCCAATATTTGAATTCTACAATGGAGCTTAGGCTATAGGCGATTATAAGTAAAATCGCTCGCCTTTACTTATTAAAGCATATTTTTGTGATTATTAACTTCGATATAATTTCTTCAACGTTTTTTCCATATTCCCAAT
>NW_024092034.1:0-17930 GCF_014356525.2 Nilaparvata lugens | reverse complement strand
TCCTTTTTGTCACGCTTAATATTTTTCAATCAGATATACTTGTCTCCTCCGATTTGTTTAATTCTGTTTTTTTTTAATTTCTTCTCCGTAAAACCTACCACTAATTACTACTCCGTTTAGATCTCGCAAGCTATACATTACAGGTTGAGAAGAAATATAGAATGAATTAACAAATACTCTGCGCTCCAATTTATGTTATAAGATTTATAAAGACCCTTTTCTTTGAGATTCGTACAACATCTCCTGCTTAAATTTTGGTTTTGAATTTTTCAATTTATATCGTCTATTGAATGCAGAATCGAAGACATTAAAACACATTACGATCTTTTTTCCTCACATCTTAGGTTTCATTCTAATTGAAGTGTGCATTGTTGCATTATAATCGCGAACCAAACTGTCTAGCTGTGATATCCAGCTTTTGGTTCCACATTCAGTTAAATATCTATAAATTTTTGCTTTAATTGTTCTATTAACCTTTCAACTATGGAGGCTTTCTTATCACTAAAAACATGATAATGTTTAATACTGTATCTATCAATAACGCTTTAACTTTTGAATAAAGAATTCTGTTTCCTGATCTGATTGAAACAACTTAACTCCCTTATTTTAGAAATAATTGGCTCGAGTGCATCAAATACAGATTGACTTGACTTGTCTTTTAATGGTACACAATATGCGAATTTGAAAAACATTAATAACAGCTAAGATATACCTATACCTTTATTAAAACGTGTATTACCTTACCCTTATTAAAACGTGATAAACTGCTCATCTCATGAAGATCGGCTTGAAGCAAGTCTTTTTCACTTTTCAACCTCATTTGTGAGTGGGATAGTTAACGCATGGTACACTATGAAGTTCTAATGCTATCTCAGATCTAATATATTCATATTTACAATACAAAATCAAAATTAGTGGTGTTGGATGATCGTCACGGGACATACTGACCAATCAGTTTCAGAGCGTTGTTGGCACTCTATAATGTCCAAAGGTAAAGTGTCTACACTGTTTGCTCAGCAATATATCTCTTATCGTCATAAGGACTCAAACATTTTGCACATTCAATCTGATACATGGTGGATTATAGGACCTCATCATATTAAATTTTTCAATGTGTTCACAACGTTCAATCAGCGATTTCTTATATAAATTAAAATTAAGTTTTCTACATTTCACTCCGGTCTGTACACCTTGCTAAACATTTATTTACAGGTCTTCATTCTCGTTACATACTAAATAAGAGTAAAGTTTTGATCGAACCCTACAATTTATGGATGGGTTTGAGGCGTCTCATCCTTGAACTTTCCTACAACTTTATTTCTCTCCATGGAAAAGCATGGGTGGTAAGGAGGGTAATTACTAGTGTCGAAAAGGTTCAAATTTTCTTTAATCAGCTGATACACGTCATCGACTTTTACGTTTAAAAGAAAACTATCTGTATTGGTCATACAGAGTTCTATGCGATCCCACGGTATAATTTTTTGTAATTTGCAATAGAAAAAATCGTACATATGGAATTTACTCAACTCCAGTACGGAAAACCCGGAATAGACAGGCTTGTTCATTTTTAGTTCCAACTTGCGAGAGAAAACGCGATCACGTTCGGACAATTATTTGCCAGCATTTGCATAACGGACTTGAAATGTACTTATCTAACCCTTGTTCATCTGTGATAATTTAACATTGATATGCTTACGAACAGATTGTATCGTTTTTCCAAGATCAGATTGCAACAGGCCTAAAGAAGGATATTTCAAATTTATTTTTCGCGTTCTGCCTTTCCGGACATTGAAGTCGATGTAGCTTTTCAGCCAGGGAGATTGGAAAAGCTAATGATGCGATGTACTTCGATAATTGCAAGCCGAGCTGAAGGTAGAGGTTTAAATTGAGGTCATGGACAATATACTTTTCACGGTCAAAAAGTGTGTTCATGAGCTTTTGGTTCCAGTTTGACCATTCTCATTTGTTGATAGTTTGACACGCAATTCGTGCGGCGGTGTTTGGTGAGAGGTGCGAGTGGGAAAGCTGGCATGCTTATCATGCAACTCTTTCGGATACTTGAGATCACATTAATTATATATCCGGTTTCTGAATTGCTGTCAAATTCGCGAAATCAAGCTTGGAAATTTCTTCCTCTGAGAGGAATTTGAAATTTCCAACAGGTAAGTTCGCTCATAGCTTCCGAGTATAAAACTGTTGCATCGATATAACGGAGATAATTACTGGGTTTTGAAGGATCGTATGTCTTGGGTAGATGTTTGTTATTTGCCTCACAATAACGTTTACCGTAAATGACCCCCCCCCTCATCCCTGCCTCAAATATGAGATCATGTCAGGATGAGTAATCAATTCTAGTTCGACTTTAGTGTGTTTTCAACATACAATTCCAAGTAAAGTGCGCGAGGGAAACAAAATGAGTAACATCAAGGCCGTATGAGCTAAAAGCGTACCCTCATGGATTCAAAAACTTCTGCTAATAGCATCACGTCCAAACATAAATAGAAATCGTGATATTCACCGAGTGATTTCACAGCTGAATCGAGAACCACTCTTTGCGCATGCTCATATTCTTCACGAGACAGAGGTGTATCAGTTAAATCATTATGAAAATATTTGATGGGAGGAAGTGATGTTTCCGTGAATTTTCGGGACAACTCATGTATGAGTAAGGATATATTCCTTTTTTCAACAAGAGTTTCTGTGTTTGCGTGGGGGGTCATGAAACACTGAAAATAAACATTCAAATTTCTTTTGCCATGTCTGTACTTGCCACTAAATATGCACCAATACTTCCAAGGATTTGCTCATAAACTGTAGGAATCTAAAAATTTAATTTTGCCTACTGAAAGTGTCAAAAATCTCTCTGACGTATTTGCGATGCAGGAAATTTCTTTTTTACATTCACCGAGCGCTTTCAGAATGAAATGTGAATCAAACCCAGAGAAATTGTGAAAATAACACGAAATGTACTCCAGAGTACAAGTCGATAAATTACAAGAAACATGTTCCGCACATAGGTAATTTCTGGTTTCGTGTGCGTGGTGACAACATTTAATATCTCTGTCTGAAAACGGTTCAGCACAAAGCCCGCAGTTTACCAAATTTTGAAATTCGCGCTCTTGACTTTCAGATAAATGTTGCATTGGAATTTCTCGTTTCATATCCTCATACAAAATGTCGCCGAGATCTGTAATTTCCTGAAGAAATTTCTCCATGATTTTTTCATCTAAACTACTCGATCTATGGAGTACAGGTCCATAAGCGATTTCCCCATTCACATCGATAAACACAAACAATAGCCACAGGGAATATGTCGTGCTGTTTTCTTTGTTAGCTATGTGTGATTTCATCCAATCGGATTCATCATCATCACCATTATTATCGATATTACCATGTAAGTCCTAATCCATGTAAATGGTGTACTTTTTCTTCAACGTAGCGCGTAGTTTCTTGAATTTAATTGTCTTCTCTGCATTTAGGATATGAATCGCTGTGATTGAAACTTGGAACAAGCTTTATGTTTCATCATTTGCGTTTGCATCACAATTTTCAGATTTGTTCGATGTAAATCTATGGAAACAGAAATTGCAAATGTGTACTTGACTGTTGCATTTTGAAAGGTGAGAGAAAAGACGCGATAGGCCGTTTTTCCCGTTCTTGGTATTAATTAAACAGAAATGAGTTTTTTCTGCATTGGCTTTTAACATTAAAAGGTTAATTTGGTGCTTACAAGTGTGGAAAATGCTTGTGCGGTAGGGGAAAAACTTTTTGTTGTCATACGCAATGACGTGAATTGCAATATCCGGATTCAGCATTTCAAATTTCTTAATATCGCGTGTCGTCACCGGAAAAAATTTACACCTCGCGTATTAAGCATGTGAGCAAACTTGCTCAAATACTTTACAGTCAAGTCCGAGTTCCTTGGTTTCTGAGGGAATACGCGAGGACTGACCATAAAGCATTTTTTGTCAGACAGATTTTTGACATTTATAATGCAATGTTTGTTTTTAAGAAATTGCGGTGTTGAATGAAACTGGATATGAGATTGATTAAATTTAATCACATTCACATCCAGTGATTCAATTTTCTTCAAAACCAACCGCTGCCGTGTCGAACAAAGTTGTCAAAAGTGACAGGATTTTTCTCACGGCCAACATGAAATGTTCGTTAAAATCTTCATAGTCTCAAGCACATATAGCGCTATGTTGGAGTAACTATGAAGATTTATTAGAGATGAGACAGTCTCGCTAACCTCATCATCCATCACCACTAATTTATACAACAAAACATTCAACACAATGAACCACTTCACGTTTGCGTCATGGCGTGCTGCGTGCTCCCTAATTATATCGAAAACGTGCTGTTTCGATCTCTCGAGCATGTTTTTGATATTGATTTCCTCGGGATCGTCGATGGTTATGTGATGACGGACCGCTGCGGAATTGACGCCATGTACTCTTCTTTCCCTCGGCATGATGTTAGATTCCGAAAAACAAAAGAATAACGATCAGGATACAGATTTTTTTCCATGATTGATTGTTAAAAAAATCTGTGCACATACAAGCCTTTGATATATTATATTATTGATACCAATATTATTGAAAATGATTAGAATTGATGGCAAGGAAATATTATTTGAAGTGATTAGAAATTGAATTATGAGATATTATTGATTAAAGTAATCGATCATGCATAAACTATTTGTTACCAATAGTATTTGAAGTGATTAGAAATTGATGGCAAGGAAATATATTTGAAGTGATTAGAAATTGAATTATGAGATTATTGATTAAAGTAATCGATCATGCATAAATTATTTGTTACCAATATTATTTGAAGTGATTAGAACGATCATGCATCAATTATTTGTTACCAATATTATTTGAACTGATTAGTACGTTCATGCATCAATTATTTGTTAGCAGTATTATTTGAAGTGATTAGAAATTGATGGCAAGGAAATATTATTTGAAGTGATTAGAAATTGAATTATGAGATATTATTGATTAAAGTAATCGATCATGCAACAATTATTTGTACCATATTATTTGAAGTGATTAGAAATTGAATTATGAGATATATGATTAAAGTAATCGATCATGCAACAATTATTGTTCCAATATATTGAACTGATTAGTACATTCATGCATCAATTATTTGTTACCAAATTATTCGAACTGATTAGTAGTTCATGCATCAATTATTGTTACCAATATTATTTGAATGATTAGAAATTGAATTATGAGATATTATTGTTTAAAGTAATCGATCATGCATAAATTATTTGATAGCAAGGAAATATTATTCAATAACTGATATTACTCACTTTATGCAGACAATGCCAATCCGATGATGTCAAGTTGAGATTATGACAATAATCTGATGTAGAGATCATATCTATGATCAAGTTCTCTAGTATGATGATAATCTGAAACAAATAAGACACTAATCAAATATTTTTCAACAGAAACGAGCTGCTATGGAGCACAACTCATCCATGGTTCCACTAGTAGAGGAGGTGCGGCGAGCGGGGATGATTGGACTTTGTGCAACTAATCAACCAGCCTGCAACCAAACCCTGGATCCCGTTGAGGGAATTAAAGAAGCACACTCCCTACCCCATTATTGCAGCGAGGGAACAAACAATATGCATGGACGACGGGTAATTTTAAAATTACCAATGCAGGAAGCAAATCTGTGAGTGAGGTATATTTACCGCAACGATTTGCTTCCTGCATTAGCACAGAGAAAATAGAGCAATTAACGCTAAGTGTAAAAATTTGTAATGATGGTAACACATAAGTCGGGGAATTGGACTGACATAAAAATTGTTAAGCATTAACAATTTTTATATCTATACATTCGTCGACTTATGTGATACAATTGTATAGATGTATGTATGTGTAAAAGTAGTGAATAAATTGTATATTGTTTTTATAAAAATTGTTTTCAATTCTTACCTGTTGTTGTTGATAAGTTCACAATGAATAGTAGAAACCACAGAAGAAATGGTTCACCTGCTTACACTCTGTTGTGAATGATATTTAAATAAGGTGAGCACCCCTTTTATAGTTTGTTGCGAGCATGCTCAGTAGTTTACTGCTACACAGACACACACACACACACACACACAACACACACACACACACACACACACACACAGCCTACAGCCAAGTGCTCGCTTCGGTGACTCGCTCCCTCCACATCTGTTTTGCACGTGTTCCTGCAGATGTGGGTGGCGCGATGGCGGCTTCATTCCCCCTTTTCAAATTGCCTTCACCTTTTCAGATTATTTGTTATTTGAAATGATATTCTTATCATTCAAGCAATGTTAAGCCACATAGCAATAGCAGGTGAATTCGTTTCCAACTCGATTGAAAATTAAACCAATTCGTTTTCTTTTGATTAAGTTGGTGTATGATTAATTAATTAATTAACCTCAGTTAATGTTCAACCATTGAGTTGAAAGGTAAGAAAATGGTATGTAGGAGAAAGCAGAGTTCGAGGAAACGAGGTAAAGGAATCTTGAGTTCAGTGACAAAACTTTTTAAGGGTGTGTCAGGTTTGGCAGGTAATGTCACATCAACTATTTTAAATAAGGTAATTGATGAAATTCATATTCCGGGATACCAGTGGTGTGGGCCTGGCACAAAGGTTAATGAAAGGTTAAAGAGAGGTGATCAGGTATAAATTCATTAGATAGAGCCTGTAAGGTACATGATAAGTGTATCGCAAAATAGTGATAATAAAACTTGAGCGGTAGCTGACAGAGCTCTAGCAAACGCTGCGTGGGACATTTTCAAAAATCCACAAACACCTCTGCTGAGAAAGCACTTAGCTATCTTGTTACAAACGTCATGAAGCTAAAGCGGCGTTTGGTGGGTCTTGAGAAGAAGAAGAAGAAGAAGAATGAGAGGAGAAGTTATAGTAATGATATAGATGCAAAGCTATAGCTCAGTTGAAAAAGCATATTGCGGAAAAGGATATTTTTTGAAGCCTTTTCCTCAAATAACTAGTGGGGGGAGAGTTTTAATTCCACCCCCTCCACCACCCCCATCATCATATGAAGTGAGTTTATTCCCACAAAAACAAGTTAAGAAACATAGAACAACAAAGAAGAGTAGGAAGAAGAAGAAGACATGAATATTGAAGGAGAATTGAGTAATTATGATTTGATTGATTGGTCGAAATTATACAGATTCGGCTAAGAGGTATATATATGCTAGATGCTTACCCAAAAAAATTCTAAAAACAAGAATGCCATTGTGAATTTAGCGAGGGAAGCGAGGATGGCACACATTGGGTTGTATATAAAAAAGTCGGCTCCAATGTTTGGTATTTTGATCCAATTGGAAATTACAACTGCCATACGAATTGGACAAATATTGGAAAAAAAGAAATTGGAGTAAATATATTTTATAACTAGCCGTCAGGCTCGCTTCGCTCGCCATATCTGTCTAGCAGCAGGGGCTCCACCCCCTGGACCCCGACTGGATCGTCAAGAGTGAGATCAGCAGGCTCGCTTCGCTCACCTGCATGTTTTCATTTTATCATATATATTAGGACAATCCAGTCGGGGGTCCAGAGTAAACGTCTGGCTAAACAGATATGGTGAGCGAAGCGAGCCTGACGGCTAGTAATATAATATTCCCAGGATTGGAGTAGCAGTACCCAATCAATTTTCCCGCGATAAATGTATTTAAATCTTCAACTTGGTGCCAACCTAACAAAATCAACTCAACTTAATGCCAACCTGACAAAATTATTAATTTAGTTGCCAGTTAACAACTGTTTCGAAGAGGTACTCTATCTAGATATAGTTCTATAGTAACATATGATAGGAAATTTCAATTCTAATTAAGAGATTGGGAGAAGAAGAATATACATGCTAAAAGACGAACTTTAAACCCTTAAAAACAAACCTTAGAGTTGAAATATTGCCAAAAGATTTCTTAGTGCGCCTCTAAAGGGCCAACTGAACATACCTACCAAATAAGAACATTTTTGGTCCAGTAGATTTTTAGTTATGCGAGTGAGTGAGTGAGTGAGTGCCATTTCGCTTTTATATATATAGATGTAGAGCACATGCAACCATTAAATAGCAATTTTTGTGGTCATCTTACATTATTGTTTCTTGCAAATCAGTTGTAATTAAGTGTTTGTGCTGAACACACATTACAAATGGTTGTTATTACATTAAGATCTAACATAAGTAACCTCTACGAACATTTACAAGAAATTATAGAATGGATAAAAATCGTGAATGGAAATTGGATGATTAATTTTTGTAGTTACAATAGTATTGCAAACATAAAAAAGGAACAAATTCCAGCTTCAAATATGGTGATAGATTAATTGAGCTGGATATGGGTGCATATGAAGTTGAGGATATTCTAAAATCTTTAAAGAATAAATTGAATATTGATGAGAAGAAGAAGAATAAACTTATTATATGAGCAAACGTAAATACTATGAAGATTAAAATTCATTCTGATAAAGCCATTGATTTAACACATACTGATTCGATTGGTAAGATACTTGGTTTTGATAATGTTGTTTTGGAACCAAATAAATGGCATTATTCTCAGCATTTGGTTAAATAACACGCATTGGTAGTATTGTACTCGAGTGTAATTAGCATGTGGTAGTTACTCTGACAGAAAACAAAAACATATAATCTACAAATTTTTACCAAAGGTTCCTAGTGGCTATTTAATAAACAAAGTACCATCACCGATATTCATGTACCTTTGAATACGCATCGAATTCAAACTATTAATTATTAAGTAACAGACCAAAACTGATCGTTTATTGATTTCTGGGAGATACAATTACAATTAGTTGCACATACATGAAAAACAAAGTAAATGTAATGGGTTATCTTGTTTTCAATCCAAGCTCAAATAAGACGTGTACACGCAATGTCATTAGAGACACAAACGTGAGAGCGTCAACACCTAAAAACAAACATGCTTTGTCGGCTAAAAGTGCGAGAATATTAGAAAAGTTAGGTTTTATAGTTGATTGGCGGAATGTTAGGAGGAGGAGGAGTGGCAGCAATTAGTGGAATTCTGGACGTGGAGACAGACCTTCAGTTTTATAATGATATAACCAAATTCCAATTTCACACTCATACAGTTTATTCGGGACAGGAAATAAAAAACTCTGACGAGGCACGTATTGGCATAAATTCTTTAGATGTCTATTCTTTACCTTGCAAATCATTTATATTTATTGAGGGAACAGTTAACTATACAAAACCGGGAACAAAGCCAACCAATGCACCAGTTGCGGCAGACTATAAATTAAGCAGTAATGTAATCAGCAACCTTTTTGACGAAATACAATATGAATTAGCAGGTCAGCAAATTTCTAAATCAAGATTGATTGGATTAACATCTACAATTAAAGCTATACTAGTGAAGAATACGCTCGATAAAAACACATATCACCTGGCTGGTTTGACAGAGCAGGATATGAGCTAATGGATAATAAATTCACTTTCTGTGTACCGCTGAAATTAATCCTCCCATTTTTTGAAGATTTTCAAAGAATAATTTAAATTTGAAACAGGAACTCGTCTTATTGAGGTCACCGACAGACTAAATTGTGTTGAGTCCACAAGTGAACAAGCAATAGTGTGAAAATTACAAAACTGCAATGGAGAATGCCCTACATAACTTTAGAAGATCATGTAAGACTGAAATTTGAGACTGCTCGATGCTGACACTCCACTGAAATTAGGTTTCCGGCATGGGAATTCGTGAATTACAAAATTTGCAAAATTCACTTAACCATTCTTGGGCAGTTCGCAACCACATCGAGTTTTGATAGTCCAAAATAGTTTATAATTGCATTTCAAACTGATCGTAAGAATAAAATTAAAAATCAATATCTAATTTCGATAGCTGCGGTATTTACAATGTTAAAGTATATTTGAACAGTGAGTATTATCCATATGAAAATCTGCTAGGTAAAAAGGAGGTATTATACCAGATGTTTTTTGGATTTCGCGCCCTCGTATTATAATCATTCAATCAATAGCGAACTCGGAACGAATTGACTTAAAACGTTTTGTGAATCAACACCACTGATTGTGTGTGGACTGTTCGCACAAGCAAGTCATTTGAAATCATCAACAGATGTTTGTATTGAAATGGAATTAATAGTGCAGTACCTGCAAATACTTCTGCCTATGCGTTTTAATTAGCGATCGCGTGATGGAGTACACACCTCTGACGAGCATGGTTAAAGAAGTTCAGTAATTTTATTGATAGAGCGCACCGGCTGCAATACTATATAAGGTGTGCACTCTGTCAAATTTGGTTCATTATCAGTTTCACCTTTGAACAGGTAACATCTAAAATGTCCTATTCTTGTGTTCTGATATTTTGGACAAAGCGCAAACTCAGTCTAGTGGTATCCAGTGTGATCTGATTCTGATAGTTTCTATTATGAACCAAGGTGCAGTACACTGATCCAGAAGCCGCTGCAGGTGGAGGAGGAGGAGCAGAATGGGAGGAGGAGGAGAAAATGATGGAGGATTCGACGAGCCCGCTGAAGAGAAAAGAAGTGGACAAGCAAGTGAGTACGAAAATTGCTACAGTTGAATCTTCACTGGTTTAAAGAGATTGAATCAAATTATTGTGAAAGAACTTGCCATAATTGATCAGTTTAATAATTATATTGTATTCCATCTCAAATCACCATTGCAAAGACAGAATTGAGTGCAAAATTGTATAATGATGTAACATGGTTAGAACATCACTATCATAAATAAATGGGAGGATGGAGATTTAGAATACGTGTCATTAATACGTGATTACCTGTAGGTTATGAGAAAATTTTCACAAAAGGAACTGAGAAGCAAAGTTCTTACCTTATACTAACGTTCAATGTATACCAGGCGGATTGCAAAACCCGTTTCAGCTTTCACTAGTTCATGGTGCTATGTGTGTGTAACATTCATAAAAATAGACCAGATGGACGTTGTGCTTTGTTCTCTGCCCAACATTATAATCCTTTGTTGTTTAAAAATATGTATTAAACAAATAATTTCATGTGTGAAAACAATCGAATGCAAAGTATGAAAATGGCCGCAATGTACACAAATTTGCAGAAAAAAAACTTTGCTCGTTATGGATTCTTCTACACGGAAAAGAGATTCAGTGTGTTTATTGCATGCATGCATTGAGACTGCATAAAGCACATACATGTTGTCTGTCTGCAATTAATGAGAAAGGCCACTTAATTACTCTATAATAGTACCAGCCTACACTTAGTTTTGTTCATTCGCTTATCATGGATCGGAAGAAGTGGTTGACCGCTGACAACGAGTGGAAGTGAGGTTAAAAACTGTATTGATTGGTATGATGAGTGTGAAAGTGCAATTAGGAAATCACTCGTGAAAATTATAGTTTGGCAAAACAATAAAAGACATTTTTCTAAGCACGGTTAATTTAAATGACATAAGAGACTATCTATGTTATTATCGTCCTCATAATTTGTGTATAGATAAGTTAATTAAAATTGAAGATGAAATTATGAATAGTTGTGCTGGTGACATGTGTAAATAAACTTTTTCTGTGTTCAAATGATTTTTCATTCCAATATTCCCACTCATGATTTTTAGTTTAGTACTCGGTCAGAGCTAGACGTGTCAACAGCAACGTGTGTGGTGTGATCTTTTTTATACAGGCGAGACACGACTGTCTTCAAGTTGTAGGTACAACACGTGCACATTGTTAATTTATAGAACAGAGACACATGTCAAACATCTGGGAAGCCGTTAACATGCAGTGTTATGGTTTTTCGAAATTCAAAAAATTAACTCGTCTCTTGATGGGAATTTCATTTAACGAATTTGATTCAATTGCGAAGAATATTAAATTTTCAACAGGATGTCAAGATGTTGATTTACCATTAACAAAAACAGAAAATGTACACTTTCAAATTTTATCTGAAATATTCGAATTGCTCATACTAGGACAGCGGCCATCTACATTATGATTGTACAATGATTCAGCATTATATGTGTTAAAAATTCCAATGAACTTTGGAATGCTGTACAATATTGCAGATAAAAAATGTAAAAGAACTTAGATCATTGACTCTCTCTCTCTCTGGATTCACTTTAATATGACAGTATAGCATTAGATGTGAGAGAGGGATTCACTTTAATCTGTCAGTATAGATGTAGAGAGAAGGATTCACTTTAATCTGACAGTATAGATGTAGAGTGATAGGGAATTTCTCAATTCACTTCAATCTGTCAGCATAGATGTAGAGAGAAGGATTCACTTTAATATGTCAGTATAGCTGTAGAGAGAAGGATTCACTTCAATCTGGCAGTATAGATGTAGAGTGATAGGGAATTTCTCAATTCACTTCAATCTGACAGTATAGATGTAGAGAGAAGGATTCACTTTCATATGACAGTATAGCATTAGATGTAGAGTGATAGGGAAAATCTCAATTCACTTCAATCTGTCAGTATAGATGTAGAGAGAAGGATTCACTTCAATCTGTCAGCATAGCAAATAGATGTAGAGAGAAGGATGCACTTCAATCTGTCAGCAAGGGAATTTTTTCCCCCTCAAAGGGAAATTTTTTTTCCTCATTTCTTCATCCCCCTCATCTCCACTGGACAAGGGGAAGGGAAAATCTATTTGAGAGAGAGATAGATCTTTCTCTATCAAATCGATTTTGATGATTTGATTTCTTTCAATTGATCATCTTTCGATTTGATAGATCTTCTCTCTTTTCATCCCCCTCATCTCCACTGGACAAGGGGAAGGGGAAAATCTATTTTTAGAAAGAGAGAGAGAGAGAAGATATATATCTCTTCTTTCATCCCCTCTATACACTGGACAAGGGGAAGGGGAAATCTTTTTTTAGAAAGAGAGAGAGAGAAAGATATATATCTCTCTCTTTTCATCCCCCTCATCTCCACTGGACAAGGGGAAGGGAAATCTATTTTTAGAAAGAGAGAGAGAGAGAAAGATATATATCTCTCTCTTTTCATCCCCCTCATCTCCACTGGACAAGGGGAAGGGGAAATCTTTTTTTAGAACACCCCCCACCCGTGGGCGGGGGGAAGGGGAGGCGGATGGACGAGGGGGGAGAGGGGGAGGGGGTTTCGAGCAAAAAAACCTGTCTAAACTCTTAAATCATACCTACTCAGCACAAGAAGAATTGTCATGCTGGACCTCGTTATTGGTCCTTGATCAGACAGAAATTCTGGATACTGTCTGCTTGCTCTATATTTGTATTTGTGTCTTTAAGTGTAATCGTTGTTTCCGTGTTCGACCTAGTAATAATGCAATTATTCGAAAAATGGGTGACCTGCCGTTGTCGAGTGTCAAAATGCAAACAATTTGAAAATTGTGGTGTGGATTATGCTGGTTCTCTGCGTATTAAGATAATGAGACGTCGTAATCCTTGTGTTTTGAAAGCCTACATTTGTCTGTTTTGTGTGTATGGCAACAAAGGCGGTACATATTGAGTTGGTATCGGATCTATCAACGCCCATGTTTTTAGCTGCATTTCGTCATTTTTTGTCACATCATGGACCCTGTCGTGTGATGTATTCCGAGTGTGGTATAATTTGTAGGTGCCAAGGAACAGTTGCGAAATATCTCAACTTTTGAACTCGTCCGAGTTTCAAACCACATTGACTAGTCAACTCGCAAAACCAAATTGATGGGAAATTCATTCCCCTGGTCGCCACATTTGGAGGTCTGTGGGAGGCAAATGTCAAATCTGTAAAGTTGATCTGTTCTGAGTAATTGGCAATCAACTTCTCACCTATGAGGAACTGAACACTGTATTGGTGCAGATGAAGGTGTCCTGATTTCCGCCCGCGTTGTACCGTAATCTGGGGTGAAATGGATCGGGTGGGGTGAAGTGGATCACATGTGTTCCACTTTCATTTCTGTCGTCTGTTATGTCATAGATAGCTTGATATGTAAAAACAAAAAATGTTCATTATTCATAGTGATATAGCCTATTTGAATTCTAAAAAAAAAATCGTGAAAAAAAATTCTTGTGGTTCAAAAAAAAAATTATTTGAAGACATTAATATTATCAGAAAACAAAAGAGGTAAAAACAAACAGCTGGTGATGCAAATCGGTAAGATTTTTAATCTCTTTGTAACCTGCAATCGACTCTCTGAATAGATCTCGATAGTTTCCCCCTATCGATAGATCGATACTTGATTATCAAAATGAATAGAGTCGATCTAAAGCTAAAAGCGTCACCCGCCGGGGTGTAGTGGATCAGTTTCCCAATATCGAATATTGCTCGTGTCAAGTCGATATTGTATTCTAGAATTTGTCAACATCAACATAACCTATTAGAGTCAGTGTCAGTATCAGTTCAGTAAATGTGTTTGTATGTGAGTTGGAATTGTTTACAGTTTTCATGAAGTGACTTAAAATGCCACGAAAATACAAAACCAAGGCATCAAAACCAATTGAATGACTGTGATTTTTTAAAAGAAAATCCAAAAAGACTCAATGTTTTATTTCTATTTGTATGTTTTATTGATATGTTAAATTAATTTTCTGCTATTTTAGCTAGTTCAATTCTTATTTATCCATGCAGTAAATCGTTTCAATTCAATTCTTATTTTTTCATGTATGTTATTGTATGTTTTATTGATTGATATGTTTTATTTTTGTATGCTTTATTGATATGTTTAATGTTTTGCTATTCCAGCTAGTTTAAATAATTTTTATTTATAAATGCAGTGGATTTTTTCATTTAAATTCTCATTTTTTTCATTCTCGTTTCATACTTTTCATTGAATAAATTTTATTGACTGAAAAAATATTTTTTAAATTTTTTTATTTTAATTTATAACATATTTAATCATCCACTTCACCTCAGTATTGGGGTGAAGTAGTTTTATAATGAAATAGTAATGCTGATCCACTTCACCCCACCATACGGGGTGAAGTGGATCAAGCAAAAACCTTTTTTTTCTAAGTCAATTTTGAGCAAAAAAAAATGGACTCCAAGTCATTGGAAAGTAGAAGATTGAGAGGTGATATATTATTTTCTTCAGAATTCTCTCTAAATTTTGAAGCACAAAATATTAGAAAAAACTGCTAATTTTGATCCACTTCACCCCAGATTACGGTACTGAGTGAGGATCCACGTGAACCGCTGGCTTTAACACCAGCACACTTTTGACTCTAACACCGTGAGATCGTTTCCATGCGGGAAGTGGACAGTGTCCCTGTGAATCGTCTCACCAGGTATGATTGATCAGTAAACTTATTCAATCGTTCTGGAACCGAGTACCTGCACGAACTTCAAAAACTAAAAATGGTTGAAATCACCATTCTATTGGTGTGGGAACGGTTGTGGTAGTTGACCAACCAAACACACCTCCATTGCAGTGGCCACGGGGTGTCATGAACAAGTGTTTCCGGGAAGTGACGGCAAGGTTTGAGTGGGCGAGTGTTCGCCTAAAAACTGGGATTTATAAAGACCAGTAACGAAAGATATCCACTCCCAACTCATAGTTGTTGTGATGTTGCATTTTTTATTTGTTTTGTTTTTTGGTGTTGGTGTTTTGTTATTTTTTGGCATGTCTGGATTTTCCTTTCCTTGGGTTTTTCAGTTTTTGTAACTTGGCTGAAAAGCAGTTTTTAAGAGGCGGGGTATGGTCTGGCCTGAGATTCGAATTGTAGCGCCAGAATGCCAGACTGTGGTTCTGCGAATAGAAGGTTGTGTTTGCGCCGGCACAAACTGTCCTGCTGCTTGGCATTCTGGATGTTTTTGTGAGTCGTCCTAGTTTTGTCGGTCTTGTCTCGTCAGCCCGTTTGCAAGACCAAGTTGTGTTTGTCATGTAATTTTTGATCGGAAAATTTCTTGTAAATTATTTGAGTGTAGTGTGTGAATTATGAATAAACAGCATAAATAGTATTGAATTGAATTTATTGATCGGATTTGAATTTATAAAGAATCCAGTTGAGCTTTGTTCAAAACACAGTGCATAGCCTGCAGTTGAACGCGAAAAGGCAGCCGGAAGCAAAACCTGTCTTTTCCCAGATTTCATCCCACCCTGAACCTGACCAAAACACCTAATAAAGGCTTTGAAGGCAAGTAGTCAAGATTGGAATAATTTGGTGAGTTTTTGCTCTTTTTATTTTTCATTAATGCAGAGTTTAACTGTACAAATAACCTGGCTCAAATTGAAGATTAAATTTTGCCCCTTGTTTGTAATTGATTATTTAAATAGTAAATTACAGTCCTCTGGTAGCTCTAGCCTGAGCTTTGTTCAGAACAAATTCTAAACACGAATTGGTTGTAATTGTTCATGCATATGGAAAAACGCACCAAAGAAATCATGCAGGGTTTATCTTGGGAGGGCGCTGGAGAACACATTTGTTGACGTACAACACATCATGAAGATATATCATTTTAAAGCTGAAGAAACTATCCAAATTTCATAGATTCGAAATTTATCTGTATTCGCCTTGCACAAAAAAAGCTATAATGGAAGGACATTTGAAAAACATCAAGCTAGAGATTGGTTATAACCTTCAAAAGCACAAAATAACGTTTTTCAAATTTCTTCTAAAATTTCTTCTAACTTTTTTTGAGCAAGGAATACAGAGAAATTTGAGATATAGATACATTTTTCGGGGACAATATTCCACATTCTACCAAGTATTTATGTATTCGCAGTAGACACACTAACTAGTACATTTGAGATGTTAGTGTTAGTAAACACTAATAGGAGCTTATACTCACAAATTCAATAATTTGAAAAAAAATGTCATAGTAACTACTATCACGAGTAGTATTATGAATTACGTGTATGTTACAGGCAGGCAGACAGACGTTAACGGAAGCGAGTTAATAGCCTATAGAACTTATAAATCAAAGTTGTGTATTATTCAGCTGAAATCATGTGTCGGCGCATAAAGTCTGTCTGTCTGACAGTCTGTGTGATATCTCCCAAATAGCACCAGTTTTTTTAATGAATGGAAAAATCACTAAAATAATTCCAGCTGACTGATAAATGATAAATCAAAACATTTTTTTTCTTATGCACTTTCAATGTTATTTTTATATTCTGAAAAAGGATGAAGGAGTGAGCCAATGTGTTGTCCAACGAACTTAGCATGTAAAAAGGTTCTAAGAATTCGTGTTTAAAATTTGAAGCTGATTGATCAATTCTCTCTAAAGTTCTTGTCGAACATACAGACAGAAAACGACTTTAGCCTTCAGTAAGTCAAAAGTGAGAACTTCGCTAACGCTCGTTCGATAATCCATTATATTCAATATTATTTATCACAATAAGATATGATAAGTTTATGGCATTATTTATTTTTTTATTTATCCATTCTCATTACATACAAAGGCTCACAGAAATCCATAAAGAGCCTTATTTACACAAGTAAATGAAACAACAATTTAACTTTTATAGGAGTACCGTACATTATGAAATATAGTAAATGAAAGAAAATAAAGCAAAAAACATTTACACAGTTGAAATAATCAAATTAATTATATTCTTATAAAGAAAAATGTGAAAAGAAAGCAAAAAGCATTTACTCAGAATAATCAAATTAATTTCATTATTATAAAGAAAAATGTGAAAAAAGAGAAGGTAAAACAATCTTTTCCAAAGATTCTAGAGAAAAATACAATGGAAAAAAATAATAACAATTTAAAGATTACAGGAAAGAAAATAATAAATATAAAGCTAAGTAAACAGAAAAAGAAAAGTCTTAAACTAGGAGAGCTCCTGCCAGAGTTTACAAAACAATCCATCTCAAAAACGAGCGTCTTCATGATAGATTCAGTTCACAATGTTTCTTATATTCATTGAATGAGTTCGAAAAAGGATCAATGTGTTCATTCAAGTTATAAGGTTCTATAAAGAAATGAGTTGTAATGATGGTTTGTTCTA
>NW_024092033.1:0-18078 GCF_014356525.2 Nilaparvata lugens | reverse complement strand
CTTAAACTAGGAGAGCTCCTGCCAGAGTTTACAAAACAATCCATCTCAAAAACGAGCGTCTTCATGATAGATTCAGTTCACAATGTTTCTTATATTCATTGAATGAGTTCGAAAAAGGATCAATGTGTTCATTCAAGTTATAAGGTTCTATAAAGAAATGAGTTGTAATGATGGTTTGTTCTAGCAAAGGGAATATCTTGACTATAACTCGGATCTCACTATAGTTTGTGGATGTTATGTATTTTGTTGTTTTGTATCTTGTGGTTCTTATGTACATTTATTTATTGACATTAATTTCTTAGGGTTGTTACGTATCTTTGTTTGTTTGTTATTTAAATTCATTTATTTATACATTGTTGTAATCCCTTCTCAAATTGTTTTATATTGAGGTAGAAAACGACTCCTTTTTAACATTCACATCGTGTGCAGTTCAAACATGATTTTGACGTTTATTTTTACAACTTCTACATATTGTGGGGGGGGTGGAGAAGGATATACGGAGGTAGAAGAAGAGAGAAAAAAGATTGACGGAGAAGGACTGATAGGATATCATAGTGAGGGAGGGAGAGAGTGAAATAAAGAGCGCCAAAAAGGGACAGAAATTATTTATTGAACGGAAATCACGTCTTACTTCTTTTTCTTCTTCTTCTTCTTCTGTCTTTTTTTACTTCTTTTTCTTCCTTTCCAAAAAATGGACATAAAAATAACTTTTCGGCTACTGAATCATTGAGTAGCTGTCAAGGTTGAAACCGACCACTGTCGAGAAAGAGACGGATGGAAAAGAGATGGAAGATGTGGGAGTAAGAGAAAATGAGTGAGAGAGAGTGAGGGATTGAGAGAGAATGCGTAATAAAATCAACGAAGTTTTGGTTGAGAGACAATTGACAATAGGTTTAGATGAGAATTGGATGTTGAAGGAAGAGGAGGTTGGAAGAGAGAGGAGAAAGATGGTGTAGAGGGAAAAAGAGGAGGAACAGGGAGTGAGAGAATGATCAAGTGAGAGAGAAAGAGAGAATGAGTAATAAAATTGAAGAATTTGTTGAGAGACATCGAAAACTGAATAAAGAGAATTGGAGATTAAAAGAAGAGGGATAGGAAGAGAATGGGGCGGGAGAGAGAAGAGAAGAGGAGAAAGAGGGTGTGGAGAAGAAGAATAGAGAAATAAGCAAAGAAGAAGAAGAACGAAGTAATTGAGGATAAGACCACAGACAATAATTGGCTAGAAGAGAGTTTGAGAGAGAAGAGGAATTGGTAGAGAATGATGTTGGAGAGAGAGGAAAAGAGGAAGAGGAAGAGAGGAAAAGATAAACATAATGATGAAGAAGAAGAAGAGAGGAGAAACAGAGAAAAGTAACGAATTGATCGAGATTTCAGAGCATCAACAATATTGAATAGAAAAGAATCTGAGAAAGACGAGGAATTGGGAAAGAATTGAGTGTGAGGGAGAGAGGAATAGAGGAGGAGAGAGGATTTGAAGAGGAGAAAGAGGGCATGAAGAATAGAAACAGAGAAAGAAACAAAGAGAAAGAGGTAAATCAGACCCACAAACTCGATTTTGGTCAAAACTGGACTGCAAATCAATGATTCCGCCTAATTGCATTCAATTCATCAATTATTTCTCGTTAAAAACGGTCTGGGATTGTGAAATTTTTCTGTGTCCAGTGTTTTGAACGACATTGAGTCATTATCATGAAAGATTTATGATGTAGCTTGGAAATTATTGAATAATTTATTGTTTGGGACACAAATTGTGACAATAATCTGGTGGGGAAATATTGAAATTATTAGGCACCGTTGCACTAAACCCGATTAAATTTTAACCGTGATTAATTTCATGAGAACCAATCAGAGAAGGTCTTTTTGAAGGCCTTTTGAAGGCTTCTCTGATTGGCTCTCGTGAATTAATCACGATTAAAATTTAACTGGATTTTGTGCAACCGTCACTTGGTGTAATTGGTAGAGGAACATTTAAATTATGATTGTAATTGAGAGAGAATCATGCGGTCATAATCACGATTAAAATTTAACCAGCCTTTGTGCAACCGTCACTTAGTGTAATTGGTAGAGGAACATTTAAATTATGATTGTAATTGAGAGAGAATCATGCGGTCATAACTATCTCTATTCAAAAATATTTAAAAAATGTAAATTATGCCATTATTATAATAATTGATGAATATCGTGTCAAAACTAGGTATCACTTATGAATTTCTACAGGAGTAATGATATATTTATGACTTTATCACTACAGTGAGGTCCACGTTATAATGGCAGTGGAGAAAGTTAGGCGAACAACGTTGCCGAACCTCTGTCTTGTCAATGCCTTCTTTAACGTAGCTGATACATTTATTGATGTAATATTAACTGTTCATACTCGTTTAAAATAATCAAATATATTTTATTAAGCAAGAAGTTATATTTTCAATAATTTTATAATGAATTTTCATAATTAAGAAAAAATATTATGTTAATTCATTATTTATTCTACATTGTTAAAAGAAAGAGAAATATTTTTAATTTGACAAGAAATTTTGCGAGATTTTGACAAAGATTTGGTACAATAAGAGCTACGGTATTGTTTGCAATAGGCAATATAAGCTGGAGCCAAGAAAAATGTTGTGAAAGATTTGAGTAGGAAAAGAAGGGTGAAAGAAGTAGGCATACATGCATGTAAATGCGAGCAACATAAGAGGGGAGAAACGGAGATTGAAATCTCAAGTATTTCGCCAACTACCCTGTGTAAAAGGGAAAGTGGAAGAAGAAGAAAAAGTAGGAGTAGTAGATGCAGTAGATGAAGAAGAACAAGAAGAAGAAGGGTAAGAAGTAGATGAAGAAGAAGGAGAAGAGGAAGAAGAAGAAGTAGCAGAAGAAGAAAAAGAATAAGAAAAAGTAGGAGCAGTAGATGGAGAAAAACAAGAAGAAGAAGGAGAAGGAGAAGAGGAAGAAGAATAAGAAAAAGTAGGAGAAGTAGATGAAGAAAAACAAGAAGTAAATGAAGAAGAACAAGATGAAGAAGAAGAAGCAGAGGAAGATGGACATAAAGGAAGGAACAGGAACGGTCAAACGGGAAGAAAAGGAAGTAGAATGGGAGCAGGATGAGGGTAGCAAGGGGATGAGGAAGAAGGAAAGAAAACCCTTTGTGGGATAAAAAGGACATGCCCTTTACAAAAGTGGTACAAGGGAATATTATTATCAATGGTGAAACGGTCAAGCAGCAAAAGGGTCCTTGGTGACCCCTAACTCTTCGAAAAAAAGTAGAAGGAGATGGTGATGAAGAAGAAGAAGAAGAAGAAGAAGAAGAAGAAGAAAAGAGAGAAGAGAAGGAATAAGCCAAGTACAAGAAAAATGTGACTCTCAACAGAAGTTTTTCGGGTATAAAAGGAAGTGGCCTCCAACTCTCAAACAGGAGAAAGGAGATGAGGACGGAGAAAAAGAAGAAGAAGAAGAAGAAGAAGAAGAAGAAGAAGAAGAAGAAGAAGAAGAAGAAGAAGAAAAGAAGAAGAAGAAGAAGAAGACCAGAAGAAGGAGAAGAGGAAGAAGAAGAAGACGGAAAAGAAGTAGTAGAAAAAGAAGAAGAAGGTGCTGAAATAGTAGAACATAAGACGAAAATGGTGGTGGGATAATAATTATTGAAAAAGTGATAAATGAAGTGAATACCATTCACGCAGAGTGTTTATCTTAAAGATTTTTGATATAGTTGAAAAAATTGTTCTATTCATTTGTCTTGTTCATTTTATTTTACAACATTGTATTATTCTACAAAATTTATTCTGTCGCATGACATCTTATCTTTTCATTTTCTGTTTCAGGTAATTGATCTTCCATTCCATTCTCCCTTGAGACGTGAGTTTTTGTCGATTATAACATGTAATAATAAGTAATAATTATAATTTATTATTTGCTTTTGATGAGGATTGTATAATCAGGACGTAGGATATACTCTTAATGATAGTACCACATAGTATAAATGAATTATAAATCTGAGAACCCTTTTAAATTATTTTGTCATGACATGTTTCGGCTACTTATGCCATTTTGTGATTTATATATTTGTTATTATAATAAAAGTAGACCTAAAGAAAAAAGACAATAAAATGGCGAATCTACCATATAGTAATACAGTAGAATAGAATAGAAATTCATTGAAACAGTTCAAATAATTATTACAGAAAGAAAATGAAAATCATAACAAAGAAAACATTTTCTTCAGAAAATAAAAAGCTCTTCAGGGTCAACCGAAGTAATACAGTTCATGCATTTCATCTGAAAGAATCTATTGAGAATTTAATTTGCAGAATATACGGCAATTAATTTCTAATGTACGGTATTCATGGGATCAATCCTGTACTCATTTGTCGCTAGTCTTTATTCTTTATCAATTGATACAATAAGTACATTATCAAAATGATAGGGAGAGAAAAAATAATGTACCTTGTGCTGTTCCTCTCCCAAATTTAGATAAGGTTACACATAGTCCGAAATAAGTCTTATAGTTATGTTCACTTCACAAAATTCATCAATGCTATTGTTTTGTAATAAATCTGAAAATTTTTGACAATTGGATATCTGTGGTAGAGTAGCTGTAGTGCTCCTATTGGCCAATAAGTTATCTGTAATCGGCCAATAGGAAGGCAGCTCAGATCTGATTGGTCGAGAGGTGGGTGGGGGGAAGCCTGTGTGCTTCAGTTAGTAGTTACGTTAGAGCTTCACGTTGCTATCCTTGTCTATCATTCAACAAAGCGGATAGCGCTATCTCTTTCTCGCTATGCTCTGTTGCCAGATCATCTTTTAACAATGTAGAATTGATAATCAATTAACGAAATATTTCATCTTAATTATGAAAATGCATTGTTAAATTATTGAAAAATATATTTTCTTGCTTAATAAAATGTAATTGATTATTTTAAACTGGAATTAACAGTTAATATTACGTCAATAAACCTGTATAAGCCACCGTCTAGGCATTGACAAGATCGGCAACGTTGTTCTCCCATATTTTTCCACTGCCATTATAACATGGACCTCACTATAGTTGTCTAGATCTACAACATGGAGAAACTGTGATACCAGAAAGCTATAGTGAGGTCCACGTTATAATGGCAGTGGATAAAGATAGAAGATAGCGATGCCGATTCTTTTCATTAATTAATTATATTTCTACACTGTCAAAAACATAATTGGCATCGCTGCGGACCAAGAAAAGGATAGTACCACCGGCTTTGTCGAATGATAGACAAGGATAGCAAAACCAAAGTTGATCAAATACTGTCATTATAACGTGGACCTCACTGTACTAGCTACTATAGAGTTGTAGCTGATGACTGATCTCCAAAACTTTAAGAAACTGAACATTTTTCTTACAAACCCTTATATCTCTAGTTTTTTACATAACCGCTTGCATCTCAATTCTGTCCTCAGTTCAGATTTATCTGCCGTAACAATCTTTCAAGTCAGTCTATGAAGTGTTAACTCTTTTGTATTCTCAACATTTTTCTCTCTCCATCACACTTACTCTTGTCCACACACTTCTCTCTCGCCCACATCACTTTGTGTAATGTTATAAAATGAAAATAAAAGACATTCATCTACCTATCTATCTTGTCACATGTCACATTTCTTTGTATGTCTTATAAAAATAGACTTTGATATTTTGAAATCAGAAGATATCACTTTTCGGCAACTCGAAATTAGAGTGGAATTGTGTTGAATCCATGAAAATTGAGTTGAATCATCGCCGGACTTCATTTATTCTACTTCACACGGAAGGTGCACGCAAAAAGGTACTTTAGTTATCTATAATAGAGGAAATTATATTTATAATCAAGTTTATGATAACATGATACAATTAGCTACATGGAGAGGCACCGACATGTCAATCAAAACATCATTGAAATTATCTATAATTGACCGAGCGAAGTGAGATCTAAGATTCAAGTCGACAGTTTGGCATTTCTCTTAATGTTTGAATGTTTATATGTTGCGCATTACGGCGAAACGCGGTAATAGATTACCATGAAATTGACAGTATGTACTTCCTTTTTTAATTGCGCGTCGACGTATATACAAGTTTTTTGGGATTTGCATTTCAAGGATAATATTAAAGGAAAAAGGAGCCTCCTTCATACGCCAATATTAGAGTAAAAATCAGACTATAGAATTATTCATCATAAATCAGCTGACAAGTGTACACAGATGTGGAGAAGACAGTCTATTGCTGTATTTCCATAATGTCTATAGTTTCAATCAGGTACTTGTGGATGAGAATACTGCGTGAAGTCTACTGTTCACAGAACTACTAGTTTAGTCTATAATTTGAATAATTTGTTGTGAATCCAACTACAGTGTGGTCCACGTTATAATGGCAGTGGAGAAAGGTAGCAGAACAGCGTTGCCGATTCTCTTCCTTGCCACTGACTTCTATAGGAGATGCCTGATACCAGTATATATGATGTAATATTAACTGTTCATCCTTGTTTGAAATAATCAACTATATTTTATTCATTAAGAAAATATTTTTTCAATGGTTGAATAATTGAGATTAAATATCTTGTTAATGAATTTTTTTCCTACATTGTTTCAAAACTATCTGGGAACAGTGCGGAGGTGGTAGAGGATAGTGCTATCTGTTTTTTTGAATGATAGACAAGGATAGCAGCACCAATGTTGATCAAATACTGCCATTATAACGTGGACCGCACTTTGCAGTAGCGTGGCGTGATGGAGTGTGATACGTGATAAATGAACAACGTTGCTAGAACAAGGGACAAAGAACAGCATTTGGAACAGAGACGTCGTTTAGTGAATAATAATGCGGGTCATAAATCAATTCAACAGCTTTTGATGGTGACACTCTGACGGTGACAGACTTTTTCGGCCTTCTCACTTACACTCTCATTTATCCCTTTTTATCTCCCCCTTTCCCTTTTTCTCTACCTTTTCACTGTTTTTTGGTACAATTTCTTCTGTCACGTCTGAGGTTTTCACTTTCCCCTTTTCTCTTTTAGTTATTTTGGTGATGTTTCTTCTCTCATGTCTCGCTCTTTCCTTTTTTCCTTTTTCTCTCCCTCTTTCCCTTTCTTTGAATGCAAGTTCTTCTGACACGTCCCACTATATCGCTTTTCCTTGTTTCTCTCCCTTTTCATAGATGCAATTGCTTCTTTCACGTCTCACTTTCTCGCTTTTACCTTTTTTCTTCCTCTCCTTTTCCCTTTCTTTGAATGCAATTTCTTCTGTCACTTCTCACTACATCTCTTTCCCTTGTTTCTATCCGTTCTCATAAATGCAATAATTGTTTCGTGAAGCAAATTCTTAAAGCAATAATTATTGCTTCTTTCACATATAACTTTTTCGCTTTTACCTTTTTTCTTCCTCTCCTTCTCCCTGTTTTTGAATACTATTCCATCTGTCACGTCTCACTTCATCGCTTTTCCTTGTTTCTCTCCCTTTTTCTCAATGCAATTGCTTCTTTCACGTCTCACTTTTTCGTTTTTCCCGTTTTTCTTCCTCTCTTTTTCCGTATTCATGTGCTATTTCTTCTACTTGTTCCTCATCTCCTCCCTCCGTACTCTGTATTTTTCATTTCCTCCTAACTATTATTTTTCTTCTCCTTCTTTCATTTCTTCTCATTTCCCTCCTCTTATTCTCATTGTGCAGAGTTTCTGAATCCATCAAATTACAGAAATTCTTCCAGATTTTTAAGGAGTTTTAGAAGAAGTTCTCATAATTTGTGAAAATCCTACTTTTTTTTTGAATTCCATATTGTGGATACAGAATCTCTTCTGCTTCCAACTTATCACATTTTCTCTCTTTCTTCTTCTTCCCCTTCTTCCTCGTCTTCTTCTTTCTTCGTCTTCTTCTTCTTCTTCTTCTTTCTTCTCTTCTTCGTCGTCTTCTTCTTCTCTTCTTCTTCTTCTCTTCTTCTTCTTCTTCTTCTTCTTCTTCTTCTTCTTCTTCTTCTTCTTCTTCTTATTCTCCTCCATCATCTCGCTTCTTCTTCTCCATCATAATCATCATCTCCTCCTACTTCTCCTTTCACTGCTTCTTTTTCTTCTTCTCCCTCTTCGTCATCTTCTTGTTGAATCAACACCGTCGATTTGTGTAGTTACATTACAATATTTATTATCATTATTCAAATTGCTTTCAATCTCCTTTCTGATTAATAATTTCTGACAATTTGTAAATTTCTTTGAATGTTCTGCTATAAGTACCGTAATTTATTTTAGATTAGTATTTCAAGTCAGAATATAAATTATAAATTGCACGATTAAAGTAATTCAACTCTAAATCTCTTTTTCTTCTTCTTCGTCTTCTTCTTCTTCAATTTCTTCAACAACCAACTCATTTCTCCTTCAGTATTGGAACTTCAATCTTTAGCAAAGATGTGAAATGAGAAGGAGGAGGAGTTGAAGGAGAAGTATTAGAAGAAGAAGAAGAAGAAGTAGTAGTAGAAGAAGAAGAAGAAGAAGAAGAAGAAGGTGATGTGAAGAAGGTGAAGAAGAAGAAAGAAGAAGAATAAGAAGAAGAAGGTGATGTGAAGAAGGTGAAGGTGAATAAGAAGAAAGAAGAAGAAGAATAAGAAGAATAAGAAGAATAAGAAGAAGAAGGTGAAGAAGAAGTGGAAGAAGAGTTCCCACCAAAAAAGAAGTGAAACCAGTGGTGTGTCTGTGTACAATAATCGTGAAGACAAAAGAATAGTTTTTAGTTTAGAGCCACCGCTGTTTCTCTACTAAAGAGTCCACCGCCCACCATTTTTATAGACTAGAAGAGCTAAACAAAGACGGCCAGACAAAAACTAATGGTATTAATCAAACTACTGACAAAAAGACTAACACTGTTAAAAGAGAGAGATAGAGCAAAAAGAGTCAAGAGAGTAAAGCTGAGCCGAAAAACTATTTCGCGGTGAAGGTGGAATTCTTCGGCACAATATTCTCACCACTCCAATGTAATGATGACGTCACGCATTTTTTACAGAAATCAGACACAGAAAAGGAATTAAGGTGATGATGATGATGATGATGATGATGATAAATGTCAGCAAAGAGAAAAGTGACTCACGATACTGAGTTGCAATGACAATTATTTTTCATTAACATTGGTGTTGCTATCCTTGTCTATCTATCATTAACAAAACAGATAGCTCCATCTTTCTCTTCTTCTATCGTTTGTCTGCTCAGTACCGGTCTAGAGACCACTGCTTACAAATGTGAGTACAACTATAGTGAGGTCCACGTTTTAATGGCAGTATTCGATTAAGATTGGTGTTGCTATCCTTGTCTATCATATGTCAAAGCAATTAATGCTATCCTTTTCTAGCTCCGTATATGAAGTGAAATAGAACCAACGTGCCATATCAAATCAGAGTAAGAACTTGACACAGTATTTGCTGCAACCTACCGGAGGAACTTGGAGTTTGACAAGACGAATCGTCGACCAATCAGTGGAGAGAAGGGTGGAGCTTACGAACGTGTCCATCGTAGCACGTCTGTGATTGGTGCACTGGTTGTAGGCTTGAAATCATTCCCTATACATACTGCAACCTATTAAAAGAACTTGAAGATTTTTAACTTAGTAAGGTCCACGTTATAATGGCAGTATTTGATTAACATTGGTGTTGCTATCCTTGTCTATCATTCGACAAAGGAGATAGCGCTATCCTTTTCTAGCTCGGCAACGTTTTTAGATGGTTTTCAACAATGTAGAAATATAATTAACAAAATATCTCAATAATTATGGAAATTTTATTATTTGATTATTGAAAAATAGTTTTTCTTTCCTAATAAAACATGTTTCATTATTATTTTCAACAATGAACAGGTAAATCGCATCAGATATTAAGGTATCAGCTATCCTTTATAGAAAGCAGTTGGCTTATACAGGTAGCGGATAGGAAATTCACGAATGATGCATCATCACGTCTCATCTATTCAACTGATTAACTCAAAATCTTGCTAATAGGTTATAATTTACCGAGGATGGTTATAGACCTATTTTCAATTCATCAAGATTACAGTTGGTCAAGATTTCAGTTGTCAAGTTTCTAATTAGACCCTTGGGGAGCACAGTTTACCTGCTAGTCTAAAATACTAATCATCTACACTTCATACTTACTTCTATCTTCATATTGGAACTACAGTTAAGTTGAAAATGTATTATCTATTTATGCTGATGAAACTATTTCTATCAGTTTATTAACCTGGAGATTAATGAAGTAAATTCCATGATAATTACCTCCAAAACCCAGGAATAGAAGAAGATTATGAGGGAAAAAATTGGACCTAGGAGAAAAAATTTGATGTTGCATTTGTTCTAATGCTAATTAATGAATAATCATTATTTAACGAAATTCAAATAAAATGCTGTGAATCACCCCGAAGACTTCTTCTACTGCAAATATTGACAACAGGGAAAACAGCTAGATGGAAATTCGATGAGCGCTTATGTACATAAATTATTTGTCAGCCCGGGAATCGAACCCAGTACCTCCCAATTGCCGGTCAGGAATGCTTACCCTTACACCAAACTGACAATCTCTGGATAGCAGCGCTCATTTTATACAAAGCCATAGCGGCCAGCCAGTCTACAGCATTCACAGCATTTAATTGGAATTTCGTTTAATATTATTTACAACAATCAACCAAATTTCAATCTATCGCTCCTCAAATCTTAACATGAATTCCTTCTCGAATAGTTTATACTGAATAAAATTGTAATCTTTACACCATAAAGTACTTTCTGATATTGACATTTTGGAGCTGGACAAGTACAGAACTTTCTATTTTATTATGTGAAAGTAAGCATGAACAAGGATGGGGAATCATGGCAGGGAAAAGGGGTTTTCTCGCTTTTCCATTGTATTTTCCTGAACAGTTTTCCCTTTCGTATTCACTACTCCCTGGCAAATAGAGCAGACGATCAAGCACATACAAAGGCTTGCTACAATTAATCAATCACATGTGTATCACACATTCAATAGGCTTCAACTGCAATTTGTCTCTTTCTCTCCTCTTTTTTCGACTTCTTCTTCACCTTCTTTTTCTTTTTCATCAAATTCACCCTCTTGTTCAGCAGCAAATTAATCTTTTTTCTCCGTTCAATACTGTGGTTCTGTCAGATCGAGGAGGATACTAAATAATTGACCGAGCGAAGTGAGATTATTTGCGAAGTTGTAAGATTCAAGTCGACGGTTTTGCATTTCTCTTTATGTTTATATGTTGCGCATTTACGGCGAAACGCGGTAATAGATTTTCATAAAATTTGACAGGTATGTTCCTTTTTCAATTGCGTGTCGACGTATATGCAAAGTTTTTGAAAATTTTGCATTTTAAGAGTAATATAAAAGCAAAAAGAGCCTCTCTCATACGCCAATACTAGAGTAAAAATCAGACTATAGAATATTATTCATCATAAATCAGCTGCCGAGTGAATTATTAATTGCATGCAATGACGTATGCAATTTAATATCTCAATGTAACTTAGTAAGAAATCAGCTGTTGTGTGGACTATTGCAGTGAGGCATGCAATTGATATCTCGTAGTAGCATAATTTTTTCTCCCGACTTTTCTCTGCTTTTCAACTCGATAAGCTTTTCATGATAGTAGCATATCTGTTCACATCAAATTATTAGCATTGTCGATATAACAACCCAAACACCCATTAAGGCTACTATAAATATATAAATAAGAGGCTACTATAAATATATGCTGTAAACGACTACTTTAGTCGTTTATACACCGATATCTCGCCGACACGACAAGACAGGACAGAATTTACTCTGATGGACAGTATTAGAGGAGGTTTATAACTGCGCGAGGTTTACTGTTCACAGAATTACTAGTACATAAAAGAGGATACACTGAAATAAATTCTCTTATATGTTGAACTTCAATGAACATTGAAAAATTTTAAATCGACTTGTCTGTTTTCCTTTGCTACAATTGATTAGAAAATTCTCTGAAGTCTGAAAATGCTCTGCAAAGAAAAGTTTTACAATTTGCCTGGTGGGATAAATTTCTTAAAGAGGAATTAAACGATTATAATGTTCTCGAAACATGAAGAATCACATCATATCCGTGTAAATACATTACATAGTGTGTGGGAGAATGCTTGATAGCTGTATACAGTTTATAATCATCTAATCGAATGAAAGCTTAGGAGGTTGAAGACTGGACAACAAAAGGTTGTTTAAATCTAGATAAGTGGTTTGCTTGCCTCCATATTATGAGACACGAGCAACGACTTTCTTCATTCAACAATTTACATATTAAAGTGACCCCTCTATCGACAGAAAAGGATGATAGATATGCTGTGTGAAAGAGAGAGAGTGTGAGAGATGATGGTAGAGTGGAGAAG
Organism: Nilaparvata lugens; assembly: GCF_014356525.2. Lineage (NCBI taxonomy): Eukaryota > Metazoa > Arthropoda > Insecta > Hemiptera > Delphacidae > Nilaparvata > Nilaparvata lugens. The sequence continues at coordinate 5,730 of NW_024092033.1, read as the reverse complement.
AAGGTTGTATAAGAAAGTGAAGGAGGAGCAGAAGAACAAGATGAAGGTGGAGAAGATAACGGAGTAGAGAATAAGAGAAAGAAGAAGAAGAAGAGCATGAAGAAGAAGATGGAGAAGTAAAAGAGGAAGGCGACAGAGTATAAGATGAAGGAGAAGGGGAAGAAGATGATAGAGGAGAATGAGAAGACGGAGAAGAAGAATAAGAAGACGTAGAAGGAGGAAAATAAGAAATCGATGAAGAAGAAGGCGACAGAGCATAAGTGGTAGGGGAAGGGGTAGAAGACGATAGAGGAGAAGAAGATGAAGTAATATAGAAGGCTAAGATATAGAAGAAAGAGATGAAGAAGAAGGTGACAGAGTATATGAGGAAAGGGTAGGGTAAGAAGACGATAGAGTAGAAGCAAAAGACGGAGTAGAAGATGAGGTTATAAAAGGTTGAGATTTAAATGAAGGAAGAGAAAGTGGAAGAAGATGAAGATGAAAAAGAAGAAGACGTAGAAGGAGGAAAATAAGAAGATGAAGAAGGCGGCAGAGTATAAGAGGAATGAGAAGGAGAAGTAGAGAAGGGGATTATGAAGTAATAGAAGGTTAAGAAACAGAAGATGGAGAAAAAGAAGAAAAAGAAGAAGAAGAAGATGGAGATCATATCTCTCATAATATATCTTCTTTGTTTTTCTTTTTAACGCAAAAGTCGTTATAATAATTTCCCTGGTATGGAAACCAGTATCAAGATTAAACCTATCTTGATATTTTTTCCACTTGGATCCCTCTAATAAAAATCATTTTTACTCAAATTCTTGTCACATTTCATGATTCTCCTGAATGTTCCATGGGCAATACAAAATTGAAATCAAAGCTTTTGAGGCCCGGTTGCACGATAGCCTGTTAAATTTTAATAGTGGTTAAATTTTACGAGAACTAATCAGAGCTAAGGCTTTCCTTGCAAAGACGGCTTCTCTGATTGGTTCTCGTCGAATTAATCACTATTAAAACGTAACAGGATTTTGTACAACCGGTACTTAATATACATAATTTCTAATTTATTATAATATTGGCTCATAATATATATTGGATTATGATATATATGGCTCATAATATTCTAATTTCCTATGACAAGAACTTCATTGTTACATCGGTCTTCAAATATTTGTAGTTCATTTGGTACAATTCACATGTTCAATGTATGTTTGATGGAAATACCGTTTTCGCCACACTGCACAGAAAGCAGCTGTTTTCCAGTCCCTACTTAGATCTGAAGACATTGTTTGCAGCCGACTCTCGTCTGACGTCAGAACAGGTTTAGGAACAGGAAAGAGTACCCTTTCAGCCGCTAACATGGAACTAAGAAAGGTGATCAAAAAACTTTTCATTATTGTGTTCATTATTCAATAATTAAAACATTTTAGTAAATCATCTTATTGTCCTTTGAAAGAATAAAAAAGTATATAACTCAACCTCCTACATAATTGGCAGCATTCTTTCAGGTTATTTAGACAAATCAGAATAAAAAATAAAAATACTTGGACAATTTCCTGATATTCAGATTACCTCAGATTTGCTAGAGCTATCACCTTCCACTTCTGCTTTCGGAAGTGCTCAGTAAACAACTATTCTCATATAATTATATTCTTCATTTTTGTGTGTGGCGAAAAATAGCGTTTGCACCACGGGCAAAAATGTTTTTCCGGCTCTCAATCTTTTCTAGTGCTCGGCCTACGGCCTCGGACTTGAAAACCGATTTCGAGCCGGAAAAATCTCATTTTCTGCTCTAGGTTCGAAATATACTATTATGTTCACAAATTTCACAAAATAACGATCTCTGCCCTATTAAACACCGCAAAAATCCAATTTCCATAACAGTCTTAATGGATGGTTTTAGAAATCCATTTCTTGAGTATTTTAGACTGTGAATGTACCACAATAATTACGTCTCGGCTGGTGATAGGCATTCTTACTAGAAATTGAAAAATTCTGCAAACATAACCCTCAGTTGAAAGCTGGATACTGTGCTTAGAACGGAGATAGGGTCTGAGTCATTCTCTCTCACTCACTCTCTCTCACTCTCTCTCGAACGAGAGCAGAAATACGAAACCCTGGAATGTCTGGCGTGAGACAATGAACAGGATGGAGAGCAGAAAAGTACAAAGAAGAAGAAGGTAGGAGCAGGAGAAGAAGGCAGTAGTAGAAGAAGAAGAAGACTGGAGAAGAAGAAGAAGAAGAAGAAGAAGAGGAGGTAGAAGAAGAAGAATGGAATGTGAATAAATGAGGGTGTAAGAGAGAGAGAGAGTGAGTGGATGAGAAACAAAGAAGAGGAAAAATTATTCATGTTTGCGCAAGTAGAATCACCCTCTGAGCTTTTTCTTTTCTTTTCCACAAGTGCTGCCTCATTGAATTCAATGCTTTTCAACTTGCTTCTCCTCAGCATCTTCTTCTTCTTCTTCTTCTTCTTCTTCTTCTTCTTCTTCTTCTTCTTCTCCTCCTCCTCCTCCTCTCCTCCTTCTCCTTCTCCTCCTCTACCACCTCCTCCACCTCTTCTTCTTCTTCATCATCATCATCATCATCTTGTTCTTCTTGTTCTTCTTCATTTTCTTCTTTGTCTTCTCCCTTCTCGTTCTAGTTGACCAAAGAATTGCGGCTGGGCTAATTCGCGTCTATTTTTTTTAATGGAGCACCCTTTACACCCTTGTTGCATCATTCATCCGTCTCCTGCATTCTTTAGCTTCATCTTCAACTGTAGAGTCTGTTCTTTGACCATCCAACTGCTGCTCTAAACAAGATCCATTTCAAACAGCCAGCTTGGCTGAATTTCAGACCTTGCTTTGTAGTTATTAGAAGAGCTGGCTGTAGGGAATATCGCTGTAGGGATACTTTTAATATAAATAAAAGTATAAATTTCATTACTCTTTTATATTATTTTGTCACAATTAGCTTCGGATATTAATGTCATTTTCAATATTGAACATTTTTTGTCATTTTGTGCAACATTTCCAATCCTATACTATTAATCGAGCAACTTCTGTTTTTATGTTTATATGTTCAGATGTTTAGATATTGTTTGTATGTTTAGATGTTAATATGTTGTATTACACTGGATCTCGAAAACGGCTCTAACGATTCTCACGAAATTCAGAACATAGTGGGTTTATAATATAAAGATTCCTTGCACTAGGTCTCATCCCTGGGAAAACTCTCTGAGAGACATTAAAAGGATAATTATTATTCATTCTTGGAAAAACAGCTGATAATAATTATTTCGTCGTCTGTTGGTGATGGAAGTGAGTGAGCGAGTTCATGTGTGTGAGACTGTGTCAAAATTATGACTCAGCTGTTGAACTTGTGTAATCATTCAATCAGGTACTTAGTGCCGGTTGCAAAAAGCCGGGTTATTTTCAATCTTGATAAATAAATTCCAGTAGATCCATCTTTTTGCCTTCTCTGATTTGGTTCACGTGAAGTTAATCAGGATTAAAATTTAACCGGCTTTTGTGCAACTGTGCCTTTGTGAGGGAAATTTTTGCATTCCTCTGGGAATTAATCTCAATTTACTGTTATTAGATAGAACCTTTCTGTATGAATGTTATTATAATTTCTTCTAATAAATATTTTATGCTTTTGTACTCCAGAGCGAAGCTTGGTCCCAGATATTATTGCATTAATGTCCGAAACATGTTACAAAATAATTTAAAAGGGTTGAGATTCATATTTTTATTTACGTGTAGGGATGTTTATGTTTATGATAAAAATTGTGGTTGATTTTTTTTCATAGTTGTACAGTAAGGTGCACGTTTTAATGGCAGTTTTGATTAACAGTGGTGTTGCTATCTTTGTCTATAATTCGACAGAGCTGATAGCGCTATCCTCTTCTAGCTAGGCAACGTTGCCAGACGCTTTGTCAAAACCAATTACAATTGAAGTGATCTATAGTTTCTAGACTGTAGAAGAATTTGTAAATATGGATCTGGATTTTTATTTGGAATAACATGGAAGAGGAATACAAAATCTAGATTTACTGACATAGAGAAGTAGCAAACTAAAATAGATGAATAAGTAATAAATTTAATATGAAATATAAATACAATTAATTCAGATAAAACACCTCAAACAAGATAGAATCTACCAAATCTGGTCCAAGTATTACCTTATTTTTTACTTTCCTTGCCCTATTATCATAGTTAAGGAAAGTATTGCTTTCCGGAAAAAATTAAGGTACCCCAATTCCCAAATTTCTAACGTTTCAAGGTCACCTGAGTCCAAAAAAGTGGTTCTTGGGTATTGGTCTGTATGTGTTTGTGTGTGTGTGTGTGTGTGTGTGTGTGTGTGTGTGTGTGTGTGTGTGTGTATGAGTGTGTGTGTATGAGTGTCTGTGCGTCTGTGTACACGATATCTCATCTCCCAATTAAAGGAATAGCTTGAAATTTAGAACTTAAGGTCCTTACACTATAAGGATTCGACACAAACAATTTCGATAAAATGCAATTCAATATGGCGGCTAAAATGGCGAAAATGTTGTCAAAAACAGGGTTTTCGCGATTTTCTCAAAAACGGCTCCAACGATTTTGATCAAATTTATACGTAAAATAGTAATTGGAAAGCTCTATCAACTGGCACAAGTACCATATCTGTAAAAATTTCAGGAGCTTCGCCCCATCTATGCAAAGTTTGATTTTAGATTACCAATTATCAGGCTTCAGATACAATTTAAACAAAAAAAATCAAGTGGAAAAGATTGAGCATAAAAATCTCTACAATTAATGTTCAGTAGCATTTTTACCTAAAATTGAAAAGAAGCTAAAAATTCGAGGAAATGTGATTATTCAATTGCAAACTGTTGGCAACTGTTGATTCTATTAAATCATTCACTATGAAGAGATAGCAGACCTTGTGTGTCTACAGCGTTATTGTCCTGTCACCAGCTGGCTCAGGTCTTGTGAATAGTAGACTTGTGATGCGCGGGAACACCAGCGTCAGGTGATCAATTTTCATAACGTCAAGGAAAGTTGTGTGATTGCGCCACACCAGATTTTTTTAAGCAGATTTTCTCGAAACCACAATACCTGAAAATAGATAAATCCAGGCCAATAATGAACACCTGAGTTGACAGACAGAGAACACACGCTGATAAATAACAAAGAAAATGGTTAAGCCGATAAGGGAAAACACTGATAAAAACCAGAAAGGTAAACGATAATAAGCTAAAGATTACTGGGTTATATATACTGAGATCAGTTTCAACTGTCAGGGTTTCTTATGAGTAACATTTTATGCTTTCCATTCATGCTATGCTGCCAATGAACCTGACCATATTCTATCAGGTTAGGGAGTGTATTATGAGATGTAGTTTCTGAAGTGGAATAATAAGGGTTACATTTTAGAAATTTACTAAAAAGATTTTTCTTTTCTCTCCTGAAAATCTCTCAAGAATGGTGTTGGTTCTTTGTTAGATTTTACTCAAGCGCCCACAAGATATACACTAGTGTATATACATGTATTATATACTATACACTAGTGTATATAGATTTAGGGTACCACACAACTCTAGAAAATGGCCATATATGAGCCTGTCGTTATAATTCATTCAGATGTTAGGCTTTCACAGGCTTTGAGCCAAGATATCTTAATCCCCTAGGAATGTAAGGCTTTAGGTAGCTGCCTACAGGGTGTGGGTGAGAGATAGGTAGCTATCTTGAGTCTCTCACTCTCTCACTCTCTCTCTTTCTTTCTCCCTTTTGC
>NW_024092032.1:0-19423 GCF_014356525.2 Nilaparvata lugens | reverse complement strand
CTATCTTGAGTCTCTCACTCTCTCACTCTCTCTCTTTCTTTCTCCCTTTTGCTTATCCCATCTTCTTCAGGATCGCTAATCAATTGGAGTTCAACCCAGGTGAACTTTAACATACAATTCCAAGTGTAATGAGCAAGCGAAAGGAAATGAGTCACATCGAGGCCATATGACCTAAAAAGCATTGACCTCATTTCTTCGAAAACCTCAACTAATAGCATGACGTCTAGGCACAGATAGAAATCATGATACTCGCCGAGAGATTTCAACTTGAATGTTGAGAACACTCTTTGTGCATGCTCATATTCTTGGGGGAGAGGGGTGTATCGTTAAGATCATTATAAAAACATTCTATCGGAGGAGAGAAGTCTCAGCGAATTTTTCAGGGCAAGATATGTACGAATAGGGATATACTCCTTTTTTCAACAATAGTTGCCTTTGTTCGAGATCGGGGTCATTAAATACTGAAAACAGTCGTTGAACTTCGATTCCATATCTGTACTATCTACCAAGTTGCGCACTAATACTTCTAAAGATTCATTCATAAATTATATGAATCTAAAAACTTGATTTTTCCCACTGTCAATGTCAAAAATCTTTCTGATGTATTGGCGATACAGGAAATTTCTTTTTTACATTTTGCGAGAGCTTTTAGAATAAAATGACTGTCAAATCCGCTAAAATTATGGAAGTAACAGCTAATCGTATCGTCAGTTCGAGTATTTAAATTACACGACACATGAGCAGCACACAAAAACTTTCATTTTATGTGCATGATGGCGTACCTTTGTGTCTGTTTCGGTAAAAACTTCATCGCAAAGGCCGCACTTATCAGCGTTTTGAAATTTGCGTTGCTGACGTTGTCACGATGTATATCGTAACTAGAGAAAGGCATTGAATTTAGGGCTCATTTATTCGACGCTCGGCTATCTTTCATAGAATCTGAGGGGTCAACGTTCAAGCCAGCCACTGGCCTACCGCTCAGCGTGCTGCGCATCCTCTCTCCCCTCCCTCTCGGTCACTGAGGGAGGCTCGAGAAAGGCCAGCAAGAGGCAGTCGAGTTCAGAGAGCCAAGTCGAGCGGTCGAGAGAGGTGAGAAGGAAGCAGCGAGCAGCTAGCAACGTCACAGTACACCAGTACTACGTGAACTCCGATTTCTTCAGCGACCGGGAGATGTGTCGAGGCTAAAGTTGATTAGCCTCTCACACAGTGAACTCCACTGCTCTCACTCGTTTGGGGCGAGTGTTAAACGACACTTAACCTGTTTGGACGACGGGTTGCCAGTTTCGACCAACGACAACACGTCAGGTTTGGTCGAAACCTGACTCCCCATTGGTAGGTCACCAGTGGGGCATCGAGGCGAGATAGGACATCCAGGAAGGTCAGGAAAGACCTTTCCCGCAACTCTGCAGACGATCCGGACCCCAGGAGGACAGCTAGTGCCCGGCCAGTAGGACTTAGGAAAGTCCAGAGTGCTGGCCGCCGCAGCGTGCTGGTCCAGTGCGGGATCGCAAGAGGACGTCTAGGAAGGCCAGGAAAAGCCTTTCCCGCAACTCTGCGGACGATCCGGACCCCAGGAGGACAGCTAGTGCCCGGCCAGTAGGACTTAGGAAAGTCCAGAGTGCTGGCCGCCGCAGCGTGCTGGTCCAGTGCGGGATCGCAAGAGGACGTCTAGGAAGGCCAGGAAAAGCCTTTCCCGCAACTCCGTGGACGATCCGGACCCCAGGAGGACAGCTAGTGCCCGGCCAGTAGGACTTAGGAGAGTCCAGAGTGCTGGCCGCCGCAGCGTGCTGGTCCAGTGCGGGATCGCAAGAGGACGTCTAGGAAGGCCAGGAAAAGCCTTTCCCGCAACTCCGCGGACGATCCGGACCCCAGGAGGACAGCTAGTGCCCGGCCAGGGGACTTAGGAAAGTCCAGAGTGCTGGCGCCGCAGCGTGCTGGTCCAGTGCGGGATCGCAAGAGACGTCTAGGAAGGCCAGGAAAAGCCTTTCCCGCAACTCCGCGGACGATCCGGACCCCAGGAGGACAGCTAGTGCCCGGCCAGTAGGACTTAGGAAAGTCCAGAGTGCTGGCCGCCGCAGCATGCTGGTCCAGTGCGGGATCGCAAGAGGACGTCTAGGAAGGCCAGGAAAAGCCTTTCCCGCAACTCCGCGGACGATCCGGACCCCAGGAGGACAGCTAGTGCCCGGCCAGTAGGACTTAGGAAAGTCCAGAGTGCTGGCCGCCGCAGCGCGCTGGTCCAGTGCGGGATCGCAAGAGGACGTCTAGGAAGGCTAGGAAAAGCCCTTCCCGCAACTCCGCGGCTGATCCGGACCCCGGGAGGACAGCTAGTGCCCGGCAGTAGGACTTAGGAAAGTCCAGAGTGCAGGCCGCCGCAGCGCACCGTACCAGTGCGGGATCACAAGAGGACCTCTGGGAAGGCCAGGAAAAGCCTTTACCAGAGCCCCGCAACCAACCGGACCCCGGGAAGACACCCGGTGCCCGAGGACTAGGACTCAGTCCCGACACGAAGCCTTTTCTCACGACTAACACTGCAAGTTCCTGTTCCCTTCTTTCCGCGACCAACCCTGTTTGGCAGTGCGAAAGCACGGCCTCTTTTCTAAAAGAGGGAAACATTCCTCCAAAGCACTCCAAGCCCTGTTTCAACCCCCAACCCGAGCGAGGGTGGTTGACGGACGCCCCACCGAGACTCCCGTCCCCTGCCGCGGCCCTCCCCAGTCGCTGACTGAGTTTAGCCGGCCCAGAGCGACACTGGGAACTCTGATCTAGAAAAATCTACTCAGAAGATTGGCACACGAACGTGGGGCCCAAGGCAGGAGGAGAAAAACAGCAATGAGTGCAGAGGAGAAATGTAGTCGCGCCGGAGAAGACCAGGAGGCGCGAGAGGAAAACAGCGATCCAGGAGTGACCTGGATCTACAAACTCCACCGGAAAGAAGCAGTGGACCTGGCAACAGCAGCAGGGCTACCTACAACAGGTACGATGGCGGAGCTGAGGAAGGTTCTTGTGGACCATCACAGGAAGACGGCAGAGGAAGCCAACAACCTGAACCAGGCTAGCAATGGAGCTGGCACAAGTTACCAGGAGGCGGAAGGAGCAACGTCTCTGTGGCCTCCTGTAGAGGAAGATCATCAGGAGTCTTCCAGACTCGGGAAGCTGCCCGAGGAGGCCTCACCAGCCTCCGATGGCGAATCATGCCATTCATGGGTGTATCGATTGCGGAACAGAGACGCGGTCGAATTACTCCTAGACTCGCTGCCCACAGATGGCACCTGTTCCGAGTTGCGGAGAGCGTTAACGGAGCAGCGGCAGCGATGCCTCACGATGCTACCGCTGCCTCCCGCTGAAGAGACGGTGATACAGCCAGCGCCACCGAGGTCAATGTCGGCGCATGTGGACGCTAGCCCACTGTATCACGCGAGACCTGCATTAGTGCGACCAGAGGAGTCGCCGGCGCACCAGTACAGGCCACGACAGGCACCGCACTCACCGGCCCGGGCTGCAGCCCACCATACACCATTTATGGACCCAGGGACGGTGTGCGATAAGGTGCGAGGATGGAGGTTGTCATATGATGGCAACGGAGACGCTCCTAGCTTCCTAGAGCGTCTCGAGGAGTTACAACAAGCCTACGGGCTGACAGGGGAGCAGCTGTTCCCGGCGCTACCAGAAATGCTAGCGGGAAGGTGTTCCTTGTGGATGCGGAACCGAAGAGGGTTCTGGCGGCATTGGAACGACTTCGTAATGGACTTTCGGTCCCGTTATTATCCAGCAACCTATGAGGAGGATCTGGATGCTCAAATCCTGGGTCGACGGCAGCGTGAAGGCGAGGCTATCGATGACTACGTAGAAGAACTTCAGACTCTCATGAGGAGAAGAGGAGATTGTTCAATCAATCACCAGCTACAGAGGCTGTACAAGAATCTTCTACCCCGGTACAAGCTGTACATTAGGGAAGCTGAAATCTATTCCGTGGACGATCTACTCAAGCTGGCCAGGCAGTATGAGAGGATAAAGTCAGAGGAGAAGAGTGCTCAACAGCGGCAGAGGACTGTGAAACAGGAAGAGGTTCGTAAACCTGTGAAAGCACGCCCCGAGCCAGAGCCTACAACTTCACAACGGCGAGTGGAGCCGACTCCAGTAGGACCTACCTGCTGGCATTGCAAGAAAGAGGGTCACTGGAGGTCGGAATGCCCTGAGATTTCTCTCTGCGTGGGCTGTAGAAAACCTCGTCCCGGTTGCACCTGTGAGAAGGATCAGAAGAGGGCGACAGACAAAGCCGCAGTGGTGAGAACAAGGAACCAACTCCAATTGGAACTGGAGTCGCAGTTCGACAACAGACTGTATACCACAGTCGAGGTAGCTGGCCACCAGTATCGAGCTCTACTCGATACAGGAGCTGAATCCAACTACTTAAGCTTGGCCACGTTTGCGAGCTTAGAGGCAGCTGGGTGTGCAAGGAGAACTGCGACAGAGAGAGGCGCGATTCTGGCGAATGGAACCGCGGCACGGCTATATGGAAAGGTGGAGATCAACCTGAAAATCAGCCAAGAAATTCTTCCCACAGTGATGACGATCATGGAAGGATTATCCCCCGAATTTTTATTCGGCATGGAGTTCCTGCAGGAGCACAGGGTGAAAATCGACACCCGCGCACGCACGGCGGAATGGGAGCCTCAACTCGGGGAGAAGAGTGCTACAACTACCCAGAAAGCTGCGAAGGCCCGAGGAAGAGAGGTGAAGTCCGGTGCAGCCCCGATAGAGAGGCAAGGAAGGTGTCCACAGCCTCAGGAGACACGTGTCTTCATGCTAGTACGTGTCCGAGATGTCTGGCTGAATGCACTGGTCGACACCGGGGCCGAGTCGTCCTATGTCTCTGGAGAGGCAGCAAGGCGACTGAAGGAGTCTGGCGATTGCCAGGTGAAACCAATTAGTCATCAACCGATCTGGTGACTGGAGAAAAGCTTCCCGTAGTGGAGGAGCTGAAGCTGACTGCCGAGTGTGTAGTAGACGAGTCTACTGGAGAGTGGCAGTGATCAAAGAGTTAGAATCCGAAATGATTTTGGGATTAAGTCATTTAAGAGCGATTCAAGCAAAACTCGATTTGAGGCAGAGGAGGATGATATACCTCCGGCTTTAGTGGGACAGGTGGCAGCAGTCGCTTCAGAAAGGGAGGAGTTCGAGAATTCCTGGAGACGGAGCTGATAAAATTCAGAGATGTGCCAGGTGCGACTCACCTCCTGGTTCATAGAATCAGGCTGAAGGAAGGAGCTGAGCCGTTCCGACAACGTCCATATCCCGTAACCCGCTTATGCAAGCGGTGATAAACGAGGAGGTGGACAGTATGCTCGATCAGCGGGTCATTGAGCCGAGCAGTAGCCCATGGAGTTCACCAATCGTCTTGGTGAAGAAGGCTAATGGAAAGATGCGGTTTTGTATCGATTTCCGGCAGATTAATGCACTCACTGAACGAGATGCATATCCTTTGCCGAATATGACAGGCATTTGGATAGATTGAGGAATGCCAAGTACATTTCTTCAATCGACTTGAAGAGCGGTTACTGGCAAGTACCGTTGGAGGAGCAGAGTAAGCAGCTTACAGCGTTTACGGTTCCTGGAAGAGGGCTGTTCCAGTTCCGGATGATGCCCTTTGGTCTACACTCGGCTGGAGCTACATTTCAGCGCCTCCTGGACCGAGTAATTGGGCCGGAATTGGAGCCTTGTGCTTTTGCTTACCTAGACGACGTCATCGTTCTAGGAGAAACGATGGAGGCTCACATGCTGAACCTAGCTAGAGTGTTCAGTAGGCTGAGAGAAGCTGGCTTGATAATCAATCAAGAGAAATGTCAGTTCTTGAAGCGAGAGCTACGCTACCTGGGACATATAGTGACGGAGCAAGGACTCAGGACTGATCCTGAGACGGTGAGAGCGGTAAACGAGTTCCCAACTCCGCAGCGGCTCAGGATGCTCCGGAGTTTCCTGGGGTTGGCGTCCTGGTATAGGAGGTTTGTCCCGAATTTTTCGGACCTTGCAACACCTCTTCACCGGTTGCTGAAGGTAGGAGTGAAGTGGCACTGGGGACCAGAAGAGGAGAGAGCTTTCCAGGAGATAAAGAGGGCTCTCACTAGATCTCCAGTGCTCACGTATCCTCACTTTGAACTACCGTTCACGCTCCAGACAGATGCCTCTGAGTATGGACTAGGGTCTGTGCTTACTCAGGAGGTCGATGGAGAGGAGAAGGTCATCGCCTACGCAAGCAGAGGGCTCAAGGGGGCCGAGCTGAGGTATTCTACCACCGAAAAGGAGTGCCTGGCTGTGATTTTCGCCCTGAGAAAATTCAAGCCGTACGTAGAGGGGTATGAGACTACAGTGATTACTGATCACCAGGCTCTAAAGTGGCTTAGAGCTATACCTAACCCGACAGGGAGCTAGCAAAGTGGGCCTTAGAGATGCAGCAATATAACTTGGTCATCAAGTATCGAAGAGGGAAGCTAAACGTGGTCCCGGATGCTCTCTCACGAGCGTTGCCAGGAGGCGACGTGCCGGCAAGTCCACAAGAAGCTCAGGAGGAGCCCACAGGAGCGGTAGCCGCCATCGTCATGGAAGACGACAGATGGATAAGGAGGATGAAGAACAATCTACTCCATCATCCACAGAAATACCCCGACTATATGGTAAGGGGTGAGGCGTTGTATCGTCACATATGGGCCCGTCAACAACCTCCTGATGCACCGGAGAGTGATGGCTGGAAGCTATGTATTCCGAGAGGTGCTAGGAGGGAGATACTTCAGCAGAGCCACGATGCCCCGACAGCGGGCCATCAAGGAGTATTCCGGACTTATCACCGGATAGCCTGTCGCTATTATTGGCCGGGCCTGTATGCGGACGTCGCGAAGTATGTGAGGCGCTGTGAGACGTGCATGAAGCATAAGGTGGAGCAGCGGCCTCCATACGGACAGATGAACAGCCAGAGGAAAGTGGTGCGACCCTGGGAGACTGTTAGCACCGATATTGTAGGTCCGCTACCTCGCTCGAAAAGGGGGAATAAATACCTGGTGGTATTTCAGGACCAGTTCACGAAGTGGACGGAAGCTCGGCCGCTAGCTCAGGCAGACAGCAATGCCGTAGCGCGAGCTTTGAGGGAGCTCGTCGTCACCAAATTTGGGGTGCCGAAGCTGCTTATATGTGACAATGGAACACAGTATACAAGTAGACTTTTTAAGTCATACTGTAAGGAGAATGGCATCACATTATTCTATACCCCACCCTACACACCGAGCTGCAACCCTACGGAGAGGGTTAATAGAGTCATGAAGACTATGATACAGCTCTATGTGGGCGAGCACCATGCGGATTGGGATCGCTATGTGGAGGAATTTTGTTTCGCCATGAATACAGCAGTGCATGTAGGCACTAAGTATACTCCTGCCTTCCTCAACTTCGGAAGAGAGTTGAGAGCACCAGGAGATGCTTGTGGTGAGGAGGAAGACGATCCTCGACAGGAGGATGGAGGCACGAGTCGAGCAGCCCAGCTGAGGAGGTTGCAAGTACTGAAACGTGCACAGAAACTCGTTTTAGATAATCTAAACGAGGCCTATAATAATACCAGGAGGTATTATAATCTTAGGCGAAGACCACTGGAACTAAGGACGGGCCAGTTGGTGTACAAGAGGGATTATCATCTCTCGTCTGGAGTGAACCAGTTTGCGGCTAAGCTAGCTCCAAAATTTTCTGGGCCTTATGAGGTAGAGAAAATGTTGAGCGCCTCTGTAGTGTTGCTGAAAGGAGCTGCTGGTAAAATGCTGACGGTTCATGTAAAGGATATAAAAATCTTGCCGCCCCTTCCCGAGGAAGAAGAGGAGGAAGATGGAGAGGACGACAGCGGAATGCGAGCCGCCCGCGACGGCGGAGAGGACAATGATGGTGGAGCCAGTGTGGAGGAGAGTGATGACAGCAGGAGGAATCGAGTAAGCCGGGTGTCGCTGCCCACTCGCCTGATGGAGTATCGGGGAAGAGTAATTCAACAGCAGCAGTAAGGTGAGTGACCAGGAGGAGAAATAATACCTAAAATTTGGAGGAAAATATATTGGAAATATAGCCCGTTATTTATGGGGTTTGAGATAATTGATAGCATTGGAATAGTTGAAACTAGCCTGATATTGGAGCATGAAATAATTATTTCTCGATTCAGAGAAATATGTGAACATTAGGCCTATATTAAAGGTAGCATTCATAACAATTTTCTTTCGAGTAAATGGTCCTGTTTTAACAGAGTCGAAATTAAGCTGAATGGCAACTCAACCATCCTAGTTCAATTAAAACAGATAAGCGGTTTCTAGGCTTTTTCTGTAAAGTCGAAAAATTATTGTTGCTTTTATTTTCATCTCCAACTATATCGCCATCTTATTGTCTCAGAGCTCTTAATCCAATTCCCCTTGCCAAGCACGGGTCAAAGAGATGGAATTTGAATTATTTCATTTATCATGTTGTCGTCCACAATTTGTGAACTGTATAACGATAATAAACATTGGAGGAATTAATTGTCAGATTTTTTCTGAATAATATTATTGTCCATGAGGTTTTGGATTGAATATTTATTTTGATCATAAAATAAAGCCGGCGATAATTGCTTGGGTCCGTGGTAATAAATGTATTACGTTACAGAAAATAACAGGAGTTATTTTTCTGTGGATAGAAGTATATTATTAGGCAACCGATTATTCATGGAATTTGAATAAGTTGTGTGTGATTCGGCAACCGATTATTCATGGTATTTGAATAAGTTGCATGTAATTAGGCAACCGATTATTCATGGCATTTGAATAAGTTGCGTGTGATTGTAAGTCATAGTGTACTACAATCGTTTTTGTTGGTTTCAAATTTTGATCAATCTCTCTCCAATATTTTATTAAAAATGAAAATATCCATAAAGCGATTTTACTGAAATAAAATCTTCATTATTTCATTATTTCAAATTCATCTCGTTTTGAAAGAAACTGGAGCTGTATTGGTATTACAGTAGTCTTTGCTTTATTGTGCTATTGTTTTAATTGTGATTTAGTCACGTTCAGTAGACAGGTCCGAGTTTCCCACGGCCTGTGCTTGTAGACATTTTCTATGGCTATATTTCTATCTTCAATAGTATAATTCTAATAAGGAATTTTATGAGAAAAGGCTTGTCATCATCTCATATAGGAATTGGCATTGAGAAACAACATTTTTCCTATTATACCGTTCTGCCAGTTAAATCTGAATTTCAGTGCTACGTGCCTGTTGAGCGGTCGACGCATAGCGATAAGATAAAATAATCAATTTATTTTGTCTACTAAACAGATTATTCTCGTCCGATCCTGCATTGTTTTTCATTTTATGCAATCTAATAATTCCCGTTTATTCCTGTTTTCCCCGTTTATGGTTGCTTCTCAAACTTCACTTAGTCAGTCCGTTGTAAGCTACCGTGTAGGCAACATCGGGTGACAGGCTACAGTAAAGCGACCTTATTACTAGTGACTTTTGATTTGCATCTTTATTTCTTTCAACATTTTTCACTTCAAATAACATCTCCGAATTCTAGTTATTTTTTTTTCGGTGCTTTTCCTGGAGTTGTGAGACTTGTGTTTTTTTTTATTATTATCTCCAAACTTGGTCAACGCCATCACCAACTGCTCTCTTTTAACATCACTCATCACCACCTCTTATCTTCCTCCCTGTCTACGCCTTCGAGTCCTCTCAACGACCACTTTTTTTTTGGAAAAAAAAAGAGGAGAAAATGCCGTCGTTCCGGGCCTGCTTTACGGATCAGGTGCTGCGGGAAATGGAGCGGCTGTCGGTGACCGAGAAGGCGAGGTTCACGCCTTTTCAGGCGTTGCGCACCGACACGCGAACCGAACCCCTGAAGGACTTCGGGAGGTGTTGAGGAACTAAAGAGAGACACTCTCCTCGGGTTTCCTCTGATTCGGGGGGGAGGTATTGCCCTGGCAGTGGTGAACAGGAAAGAGGCTACTACCACCATCTTAGACCCCGGCCACAAGACATCGGCAGACGATCATGAAGCCATCCATGCCATCATGGCCAAGTATTGCCAGGTGAAGAGAATGCGCTGCGTCACCAGATGGGAGGTGCAGGTTTTCCAACACAACCGGGAAGGCCTCACCCGGTGGCAATCGGAGCGTATTATAGGTCAACAGCTACTCCGGCTCCTCCAGCAGCGGACTCCGCCGGTGGATAGCATGGTAGAGGCTGCCTCCAGGGAGCTGTTCGAGGAGTTCCCCGCTCTGCGGACGAGCCGCGACCGCAACATTGTAGTCACGGTGACTCAGCCTGCTCACCAACCTCTTCTAGTCCAGTTCGGGCCGACACTCCACTGCCATCGTCCTCTACAGTCGCTGATACCCCTATGGAGGTCCCGGAGGTCCCCACGGAGGATGAGGACACCTTACTCGAGGGAGGAGGCGGGGGCTTCTCAATCTCACCCGCATACGGGACCTCTGAGGAGGCTGTCCGCCCGCGACCCCTCCTTTTGCCGTAACGACAACTGCGACCCCGACTGCCCCTACCCCCGTTTGGGTACGAGAAAGAGGACTCACTGAGGCTTGGGGAGCAGCCTCCACCGAACCCCGCGAACTTCCAGGGGGTCCCAGCTGTTTCCCGGTTACCAGCAGCCAGCCATCGTCACCTCCCCGTCCCGCCGCTGCCGTCCACCCAGCCGAATCCGAGGTCTTCGAACTCTCCTCGGAGGAAGAAGAGGAAGACTCATCATTGCCGCCGGCAGTTCGCCTGTCTACCACCGACTGCGGACGAGGCCTCGCCCTAATCACCATTGGGGATCGGCCTACGGTGAGGAAGGTCACCCACCAATCCTTCCGCCCCGGAAGGCGCCCTCGCGCCGGCCGTCCGAGGATCCGAGTGCGCCTCCCGGACGGTCAACGGGCTTGGGTCAAGCCGTAGGTGAGTAGTCACGGACCTTAGGCAGTGTGAAAACACGGCCATGCAGGGCGAAAGCCCGGCACATGCAGTGCGCAAGCACGGCGAAGCAAGGCAGTGTGAAAACACGGCCATGCAGGGCGAAAGCCCGGCACCTGCAGTGCGCAAGCACGGCGAAGCAAGGCAGTGTGAAAACACGGCCATGCAGGGCGAAAGCCCGGCACATGCAGTGCGCAAGCACGGCGAAGCAAGGCAGTGTGAAAACACTGCCATGCAGGGCGTTTCCCTTGCAATGTTATTTGGGTTCCCAGAACCTGTCTGAGGTGTTGTTCACCTCGTTTTTTGTGTTACCCGCCCCTCCTGGCAGTGCGAGAGCACCGCGATTCTCATCTGCAGTGCGGAAGCACGGCGTCCTCGGCAGTGTGGAAACACGGCAACTCTGCAGTGCGGGAGCACGGCGTCTTTTTCGCGATGCGAAAGCATAGCGTTCCTGGCAGTGCGGAAGCACGGCGCCCCGGGCAGTGCGAAAGCACGGCGTCCTTTTGCAGTGCGCAAGCACCGCGTCCTTATTTTTGCAGTGCGAGAGCACGGCGACTCATTGCAGTGCAGAAGCACGGCGTTTCCCTTGCAATGTTATTTGGGTTCCAGAACCTGTCTGAGGTGTGTTCTCCTCGTTTTTTGTGTTACCGCCCCTCCTGGCAGTGCGAGAGCACCGCGATTCTCATCTGCAGTGCGGAAGCACGGCGTCCTCGGCAGTGTGGAAACACAGCAACTCTGCAGTGCGGGAGCACGGCGTCCTTTTTCGCGATGCGAAAGCATAGCGTTCCTGGCAGTGCGGAAGCACGGCGCCCCGGGCAGTGCGAAAGCACGGCGTTCCTTTTGCAGTGCGCAAGCACCGCGTCCTTATTTTTGCAGTGCGAGAGCACGGCGACTCATTGCAGTGCGGAAGCACGGCGTTTCCTTGCAATGTTATTTGGGTTCCCAGAACCTGTCTGAGGTGTTGTTCACCTCGTTTTTTGTGTTACCCGCCCCTCCTGGCAGTGCGAGAGCACCGCGATTCTCATCTGCAGTGCGGAAGCACGGCGTCCTCGGCAGTGTGGAAACACGGCAACTCTGCAGTGCGGGAGCACGGCGTCCTTTTTCGCGATGCGAAAGCATAGCGTTCCTGGCAGTGCGGAAGCACGGCGCCCCGGGCAGTGCGAAAGCACGGCGTTCCTTTTGCAGTGCGCAAGCACCGCGTCCTTATTTTTGCAGTGCGAGAGCACGGCGACTCATTGCAGTGCGGAAGCACGGCGTTTCCCTTGCAATGTTATTTGGGTTCCCAGAACCTGTCTGAGGTGTTGTTCACCTCGTTTTTTGTGTTACCCGCCCCTCCTGGCAGTGCGAGAGCACCGCGATTCTCATCTGCAGTGCGGGAGCACGGCGTCCTTTTTCGCGATGCGAAAGCATAGCGTTCCTGGCAGTGCGGAAGCACGGCGCCCCGGGCAGTGCGAAAGCACGGCGTTCCTTTTGCAGTGCGCAAGCACCGCGTCCTTATTTTTGCAGTGCGAGAGCACGGCGACTCATTGCAGTGCGGAAGCACGGCGTTTCCCTTGCAATGTTATTTAGGTTCTCAGAACCTGTCTGAGGTGTTGTTCACCTCGTTTTTTTTTTGTGTGTTACCCGCCCTTCCTGGCAGTGCGAGAGCACCGCGACTCTCATCTGCAGTGCGGAAGCACGGCGTCCCCGGCAGTGTGGAAACACGGCAACTCTGCAGTGCGGGAGCACGGCGTCCTTTTCGCGATGCGGAAGCATAGCGTTCCTGGCAGTGCGGAAGCACGGCGCTCCGGGCAGTGCGAAAGCACGGCATTCCTTTGGCAGTGCGAAAGCACCGCGTCCTTATTTTTGCAGTGTGAAAGCACGGCGCTTCTTGCAGTGCAAAAGCACGGCGTCCCCCATCGCAGTGCGCAAGCACGGCATGCAGGGCGAAAGCCCGGCCCGCAGGGCGAAAGCCCGGCAAAGGTAGTGCGCGAGCTTGACCAAGGCAGTGTGGGAACACGGCAGCCAGATTGCGAGCTCGTCCGAACGTTGTGCGCAAGCATGACACATCAGTCAGTGAGTGTCTGGATTGTCATTACGCGGACGCACACCTTCGCGGTGTGGGAACACCGCGGCAGTGTGAAAACACGGCACGCAGTGCGCAAGCACGGCCCGCAGGGCGAAAGCCCGGCGATTTGTTTCTCTGTTTGTGTGTTTCTGTGTTTTTGTGTTTCTGTGTTTTTTGTGTTTCTGTGTTTTTTGTGTGTTTTGTGTACCCTGTGTTGTCCCTCCTGGCAGTGCGAGAGCACGGCGCTCTTACCTGCAGTGCAACAGCACGGCGTCCTTCTGCAGTGTGAAAACACGGCACTCGGCAGTGCGAAAGCACGGCGTCCATTTATGTACAGTGCGAAGCACGACACTTCCCGGCAGTGTCCTGCAAGTGTGACACGGCGCTCCCCGGCAGTGCGAAAGCACCGCGTCCTTATTTTTGCAGTGCGAGAGCACCGCGACTCTCATCTGCAGTGCGGAAGCACGGCATCCTGGGCAGTGCGGAAGCACGGCGACTCGGCAGTGCGAAAGCACCGCGTCCTTATTTTTGCAGTGCGAGAGCACGGCGACTCTTTGCAGTGCGGAAGCACGGCGTTTCCCTTGCAATGCTACTTAGGTTCTCAGAACCTGTCTGAGGTGTGTTCACCTCGTTTTTTTTTTTGTGTTACCCGCCCTTCCTGGCAGTGCGAGAGCACCGCGACTCTCATCTGCAGTGCGGAAGCACGGCATCCTGGGCAGTGCGGAAGCACGGCGACTCGGCAGTGCGAAAGCACGGCATTCCTTTGGCAGTGCGAAAGCACCGCGTCCTTATTTTTGCAGTGTGAAAGCACGGCGCTTCTTGCAGTGCAAAAGCACGGCGTCCCCCATCGCAGTGCGCAAGCACGGCATGCAGGGCGAAAGCCCGGCCCGCAGGGCGAAAGCCCGGCAAAGGTAGTGCGCGAGCTTGACCAAGGCAGTGTGGGAACACGGCAGCCAGATTGCGAGCTCGTCCGAACGTTGTGCGCAAGCATGACACATCGGTCAGTGAGTGTCTGGATTGTCATTACGCGGACGCACACCTTCGCGGTGTGGGAACACCGCGGCAGTGTGAAAACACGGCACGCAGTGCGCAAGCACGGCCCGCAGGGCGAAAGCCCGGCGATTTGTTTCTCTGTTTGTGTGTTTCTGTGTTTTTGTGTTTCTGTGTTTTTGTGTTTCTGTGTTTTTGTGTGTTTTGTGTACCCTGTGTTGTCCCTCCTGGCAGTGCGAGAGCACGGCGCTCTTACCTGCAGTGCAACAGCACGGCGTCCTTCTGCAGTGTGAAAACACGGCACTCGGCAGTGCGAAAGCACGGCGTCCCCCATTGCAGTGCGGAAGCACGGCGCCCCGGCAGTGCGAGAGCACGGTGCTCTCATCTGCAGTGCGGAAGCACGGCGCCCCGGCAGTGCGAGAGCACGGTGCTCTCATCTGCAGTGCGGAAGCACGGCATCCTGGGCAGTGCGGAAGCACGGCGACTCGGCAGTGCGAAAGCACCGCGTCCTTATTTTTGCAGTGCGAGAGCACGGCGACTCTTTGCAGTGCGGAAGCACGGCGTTTCCCTTGCAATGCTACTTAGGTTCTCAGAACCTGTCTGAGGTGTGTTCACCTCGTTTTTTTTTTTGTGTTACCCGCCCTTCCTGGCAGTGCGAGAGCACGGTGCTCTCATCTGCAGTGCGGAAGCACGGCGTCCTCGGCAGTGTGGAAACACGGCAACTCTGCAGTGCGGGAGCACGGCATCCTTTTCGCGATGCAAAAGCATGGTGTTCCTGGCAGTGCGGAAGCACGGCGCCCCGGGCAGTGCGAGAGCACGGCGTTCCTTTTGCAGTGCGAAAGCACCGCGTCCTTATTTTTGCAGTGCGAAAGCACGGCGTTTCTTGCAGTGCGAAAGCACGGCGTCCCCCCATCGCAGTGCGGAAGCACGGCGGCCTCTTGCAGTGTGCAAACACGGCGTCCCCCATCGCAGTGCGGAAGCACGGCGGCCTCTTGCAGTGTGCAAACACGGCGTCCCCCATTGCAGTGCGGAAGCACGGCGGTCCTTTGCAGTGCGAAAGCACGGCGTTTCTTGCAGTGCGAAAGCACGGCGTCCCCCATCGCAGTGCGGAAGCACGGCGGCCTCTTGCAGTGTGCAAACACGGCGTCCCCCATTGCAGTGCGGAAGCACGGCGGTCCTTTGCAGTGCGAAAGCACGGCGTTTCTTGCAGTGCGAAAGCACTGCGTCCCCCATCGCAGTGCGGAAGCACGGCGGCCTCTTGCAGTGTGCAAACACGGCGGTCTCTTGCAGTGTGCGAACACGGCGTCTCAACGCAGTGCGAAAGCACGGCGCAGATCTTCAAGATCTTCTCTGAAGCTAGGCCTAGGATCTGGCCAGGTAGCTTGCTCATTTCTTCGGATGGTGCCGACGCATCACCACCGGTTGGCGAGGAACCAACCTGGCGCCCAGTTTATGTTCGGTCTACGTTGACCGGCGGAGAGGCGGCAGAATGTACTCAGGCATTTGGGACATTCTGTCTGCCGTTTACCCCTTCCATCCTCACCCCCCCCTCTCCTCCCCCTCTCTTTTCCCCCCCTTCCCTTAGTAGGAACAGTGTGTCACGATGTATATCGTAACTAGAGAAAGGCATTGAATTTAGGGCTCATTTATTCGACGCTCGGCTATCTTTCATAGAATCTGAGGGGTCAACGTTCAAGCCAGCCACTGGCCTACCGCTCAGCGTTGCTGCGCACCTCTCTCCCCTCCCTCTCGGTCACTGAGGGAGGCTCGAGAAAAGCCAGCAAGAGGCAGTCGAGTTCGGAGAGCCAAGTCGAGCGGTCGAGAGAGGTGAGAAGGACAGCTAGTGCCCGGCCAGTAGGACTTAGGAAAGTCCAGAGTGCTGGCCGCCGCAGCGTGCTGGTCCAGTGCGGGATCGCAAGAGGACGTCTAGGAAGGCCAGGAAAAGCCTTTCCCGCAACTCCGCGGCCGATCCGGACCCCGGGAGGACAGCTAGTGCCCGGCCAGTAGGACTTAGGAAAGTCCAGAGTGCTGGCCGCCGCAGCGTGCTGGTCCAGTGCGGGATCGCAAGAGGACGTCTAGGAAGGCCAGGAAAAGCCTTTCCCGCAACTCCGCGGACGATCCGGACCCCAGGAGGACAGCTAGTGCCCGGCCAGTAGGACTTAGGAAAGTCCAGAGTGCTGGCCGCCGCAGCGCGCTGGTCCAGTGCGGGATCGCAAGAGGACGTCTAGGAAGGCTAGGAAAAGCCCTTCCCGCAACTCCGCGGCCGATCCGGACCCCGGGAGGACAGCTAGTGCCCGGCCAGGAGGACTTAGGAAAGTCCAGAGTGCTGGCCGCCGCAGCGCACCGGTCCAGTGCGGGATCACAAGAGGACCTCTGGGAAGGCCAGGGAAAGCCTTTACCAGAGCCCCGCAACCAACCCGGACCCCGGGAAGACACCCGGTGCCCGAGGACTAGGACTCAGTCCCGACACGAAGCCCTTTTCTCACGACTAACACTGCAAGGTTCCTGTTCCCTTCTTTCCGCGACCAACCCTGTTTGGCAGTGCGAAAGCACGGCCCCTCTTTCCTAAAAGAGGGAAACATTCCTCCAAAGCACTCCAAGCCCTGTTTCAACCCCCAACCCGAGCGAGGGTGGTTGACGGACGCCCCACCGAGACTCCCGTTCCCTGCCGCGGCCCTCCCCAGTCGCCGACTGAGTTTAGCCGGCCCAGAGCGACACTGGGAACTCTGATACAGACAGGTGTGGGCAAAAATCTACTCAGAACGTTCACTTAAATGCTCCATCGCAATTTCACATTTTATATCTGCACTCAATAAATCGCCCACTTCGATTATTTCCTTGAGAAATTTCTCCATGATCTTTTCATTGATATTACTCGATCTATAGAGTACTGGCCCGTACGCGATATCCCCATTCACATCAATTACAACGAAACAATACCCGCATGGAATATGACGCGCCGTTTTCTTGGTGTAACTTCTGGTAATAGGTACATCCTCAGATTCATTATCATCCATATTCACAGCAAATGTTTCCAAATCCGCGTAGATTGTATACTTTTTCTTCAAAGTCGAACCGAGTTTTCTAAATTTGATTGTCTCACCACGTTTTGGGTATGAAGTTCTCTGAGACTGGAACTTTGAACAAAGCTCTAGATGTCTCATCAAATTTGCTTTCCCATCCCGGTTTACTCTTTTGTCTGATGTAAATCTGTGAAAACAGAAATTACAAACAGCTACTTGTTCTTTAGCTTTCGAAAGGTGAGAAAGAAGACGCGACAATCCGTTTTTCCCGTTCGCGGTGTTAATTAAACAAAAATGAGTTTTTCCTGCATCGCCTTTCAACATTAAAAGATTAATTTGGTATTTACGCGTACGGAATATGCTTGTTCGATAGGGGAAAAACTTTTTGTTGTCATACGCGATAACATGAATTGCGATGTCTGTAT
The DNA here is from genome assembly GCF_014356525.2 of Nilaparvata lugens. Lineage (NCBI taxonomy): Eukaryota > Metazoa > Arthropoda > Insecta > Hemiptera > Delphacidae > Nilaparvata > Nilaparvata lugens. The sequence goes on along the minus strand of NW_024092032.1, from coordinate 1,979 downwards.
TGAGAATTTCAAATTTCTTTATGTCGCGATCGGTGGTTGGGAAATTAACTCCGCGAGTGTTCAGCCTGTGAGCAAATTTGCTCAAATATTTCACTGTTAATTTCGATTTATTTGGTTTCTGGTGAAAATAGGCTAGAACACTCCACAGAAAACACTTTTTATCAGAAAGATTTTTGATATTGATAACACATTTCTTATTGTTGATGAACTGGGGTGTTTGAATATAACTGCTTGTGTATATTGGATTATATCTAATCACATTTACATCAAGCGAGTCGATCTTCTTCAACACCCACCCACTCCCAAATCGAACAAAGTTATCGAATGAACTTAAAATTTTCCTAACTGCTAACATAAATTGTTCATTCAATTCGTCATAACTCTCCAAGACATTCATGCCTATGGCCGAGTAGCTATGAAGATTCACAATGGATGAAACAGCTTCGGATTCCTCTGATTCTAAAACTACCATCTTATACAATAATACATTTAATACTAAAAACCATTTGACATTTCCTTCGAAACGTGCAGCGTGTTCTCTTATTATCTCGAGAACACAAGTTTTTGAGTTTTGAAGCACATTTTCAATGTCAGGTGCTACGTTTTCGAAGGAAATGCGATGGCGAATTGCTCGCGAACTCACCCCTCCAACTCTGTGTTCTCTGCTATGCTCCATCTCTGCTAGTAGCGGGTTACTGAAAACAAACAAAGAATATATTACTATGGCACAGAATTAGATATAAAAACAAGTAAACATTAATCTAAAAATCAGTTGTGATTTAACAAGCTGCGAGTACAGTGCAAAAAATGCTATCACAGGATCAGATTTTCATGCACGAACGATTGAGGTTATTAACATTTGATAATCGATGGAAATTAGAATCGAGTCTGTTGTCACCTCAAAATATGGCTAAACAGGGTTTTAAATTTGTGCGAGCACCTGACGTTGTTCAATGCGTGTTTTGTTCAGTATATTTAGAAAATTGGTTGGCAACAGACGATCCTAGTAAGGAACATGAACGATGTAGTCCAAATTGTGGATGGCGCAAAGAAGATAATATTTCATGTGAAGAGGAGAATTTCGATAATAATATTCTACGCCAATATGAAGAGCGAGTTTTAACTTTCCATCGTCCAGAACCATTCAAGCTCTTGGTATTTATTAATAGAGCAGACTATTTTGCAATAAATGGATACTTTTTGCATGAGAAATCATATCTGCAATGTGTATATTGCAAATATATTATTGAAAATCCTTATGAAAAAGTGATACATGTTCCATTTTGTATATATAAAAAGATGAGCTATAATGGAAAAGAAACGACAAATGATGAAAAAGAAGATGCTGTGGGAAAACAAGCTGGATATTGTACAATATGCACTCTGTTGTAATCGAGATATTAGTGATTCCTAAGTGCATATTAGTAGTAGTATCAGGAAAGAAGTAACTTCTGAAAAATCATGATTAGAAAAATAAAGAATTGTATCATACTTACATGCAATGAATGATGTGCTGTACTGTCTCTCTCTCTCTCTCTCTGCTTACACTAGTTCTTCATACGTCTTTCCTCCTCAAAGACTGGAGTGATTATGCAGTCTCGAACTCTGTGAAATCAACGAACATAATGAAAATCACAATAATATTGAGAAGAAATTTAGCAAGTCAACATGTGATGTTAATTATGAAAATTAATGAGGAGATTACATTCGAAATATTGTTATTCGAGATATGTGGAAGTGAGAATTCGAGTGCATTGTGAGAATTTGACATTTTTTCTCTGAATGCAACTTGCTGTACGTGTAAGAATGCATTTGTATGTCAAGGATGTGACAAGCGGGAAAATGCACTATCTCTCACTCACCCTAAAACAGAGAGAGAGGAACGAATGAGTATATAAGCGGCAGTCATTGGATTTGCCAGCTTCACTCGACCACTAGTCACATTTCACACATATCCTAGCTATCATCATGGAGTCCAC
>NW_024092031.1:0-17117 GCF_014356525.2 Nilaparvata lugens | reverse complement strand
ACTTGATATGTCGAGTTTAGTATTTAATTAAATAGGTCCATAAAAGGGATCACTAAAGTGAAGCCCACCTGAGTTGAACTACCATAAAGAAAACAGTATTACCCAGTATAAATCCTGTGGCCCAGGCCACACCAAAATCGCTCCCGCGGCGGTAGCGGAGTTAAAAAAACTCGCTTTCCATGTTATTAAATTGAGCAGGCCACACCGAGCTCGCTCCCGCAGAGGGAGTACTTCGGCGGTAGTTTCACTTCGCCGTGCCAGGCGAAGTTTTGAAACGTTTGCTGGTAGTACTACCACCGAGGTAGCGAGCTTGGTCTGGCCTGCACAATTGAATAACATGGAAAGCGAGTTTTATAAGTTCGCCTTCGGTAGCGCGCTGTGATTGCCGGCCTTCCCCCACTACTAGAGAACCACACTCTTAGCGAGCTCGCTACCTCTAGCAGACGTTGGTGACTTGGTGTGGCCAGTGCTTTCCCCCAAGCAGTAAACAGAGGTGTGCCCCAAGGGTCTATACTCCACTTTTATTCCTAATATACATAAACGACCTCCCAGATGAAATAGATAGCGGAAACAAGTGCATACTGTTTGCAAATGATACTACTATACTTGTCTTGTACCAGGAGCCAAATCGAAGCCACCCACAAATGCAATAGACTGGACCTTACTATAAATAAACAGAAAACAATAGCCTACACATAAATTCCAACCTACAAACAAAAGCCCGGAAGTTTCTCCAAATTGCCTAACCTCACATACATATTCTTGGGAATCATCATCGACCATAACCTAACATAGCAGCCTCTCATTGAACAACTAAGTAAGAAGTTGCAATTAATGTAATTCGACAACTGACAAGTATAACAGAAGAAAAGACAGCACTAACTACATCTAGCTCACCTTGTTTGCCTCCCACATGAGATATGGCATAGTGGCCTGGGGCCCAGCATCACAAATACACCTAAACACAATATTCATACTACAAAAGAGAACACTCAAGACTATTCTTGGAATAAACATAACAGAGCACTGTAGACCACTCTTCATAAAAAATTATCTACTCACCGTGGTCTCTCTGTTCATCCTGGAAGCTGATTCTGGCAAGGAAAGCAAAAACCACCACAGCGGAGCGACAGGCATGGAACAAGAAATTCCAAAAACATAGACCTTCTACAACATCGACTGAAAAAGTATGTAAACTCACCAGCCTATTTCTTTAACCTGTTACCGGCTACCTGAAGGCGAAAAGCTGCTGCATTGAAGCATCATCCGACAGCCAGAACATACTATGCGCTATCAGAGTACATCCGGACAACCACACCTATCAGCATCTGACAACATCCACTGACCTCCTCAAACATGAGGAAATATTGACTATTCCCCAGTCACCGACTGCGGCGAAGACGGATCAAGTTAGTAACAAGTAAGAAAGTAACAAGTCTGCTACCTATAACAATAGAGCCGGTGTAATGAAAAACCGGTAAAAATTTTGGTGAAGAAGAATTAGGCCTAACTTAGTTTGCTAACGCATTTTAATCTTACTTTTTAAAATAATTAGCCTTGATCACTTACCAAGACTTAAAATCAATAACTCCAAAGTCATCAACAACTTTAGAAACGCTTTTGAACGATTGACACCAAGTTTTTGTACGGTCAAGTTAAAAAATCAAACCACACCTACTTTCATTACAGAAGTAGGCACTCAAGTAAATTGTTATGATATGAATCACACACAATGACAGAAAAATATAATCGACTTCAACATTGCAATTTATGACGCCATTCAAAGATTGTATTATCCTTCTTTCTAAACTGAACGACAAAATCACTTAGGTTAGGTTTTATTTCTCGGAAGAGGAATAAGTTATTGATTTAATGATTCTGCTAGTAAATTGATTTTATAGTACATCACATTCAGTAAATCTTGTAATAAAACAGTTTATAAAACTTCTACTCATTCTACTGTATAGCCTACGCGTTTTGTTTTGGTTTCAGGTTGTCACTTGTCATTTAGAAACGCGCGTCTCGCTGTAGAAATGCACCTCTAGCATAGAGGAGTATGCGCATGCGCTGGTAACGTATTTGTTGAAGCAGTTCTGTTAAATGTGAGAGCTGTGACTGGCGTTCAGTGGAACTGCAACTGATTCGCCATTTATGCAAGTACTGATTTATAATAATTATGTAAGTACAATCAAGTGGCCACTGCAGATTTCTTGTAATTTTATTGCATTATAGGAGGTCATTTCAAAATATTTTTTAATCTATTTCAACCAAACTTCATCTAGCACTAACTAAGTCTAAATTGATAAACTTATATCAACCTGGTAAAAAATGTTTGAAATTGAATTATTGAATCAAAGGTAAAGATGTATTACCACTAAACATCAGACATTACTATCCTTGGTCGAAGTCGTACGAAGTTGTTAAGGATGTTACTCTCATTATTTCATATTATGGCACTCTCTCTACATGTATAAAAGTGAAGGTACCTAACATTGATTCATTGTGAAGAACCAAAATGCATTTCACAATGCATTGAATAAGCTTAATAAATTTCTATATAATAAGAAGGGGATTCTGTTCAATTCCATTACACTAATAACTTTCTTTAATTGAATGAGTTAGATTGTCTTGAACAAGCGTTAGCAAGTTCTCACTTTTGACTTACTGAAAGTCGTCCGTCTTGATAGGGTGTCGATCGATATTGAAAAGTTAAGTTATAAGAATAATAGCAAAAAATCTGGTGTGGTGCATCACACAACTTTCCTTGCCGTTATGAAAACTTATCAACTGACGCTAGAGTTCCCGCGCATCTCAAGTCTACTTTTCTAAGATCTGAGCCAGCTAGTGACAAGACAATAGCACTGCAGACACACGAAGTCTGCTATCTCTTCATAGTGAATGATTTAATAGAATCAACAGTTGCGAACAGTTTGCAATTGAATAATCTTATTTTCTCGAATTTCGAGCTTATTTTCAATTTTAGGTGAAAATGTTACTGAACATTAATTGTAGAGATGCTCAATCTTTTCCACTTGAATTTTTTTGTTTAAATTGTATCTGAAGCCTGATAATTGGGAATCTAAAACCAAACTTTGCATAGATGGTGCAGTGCTCCTGAAATTTTTACAGATATGAGACTTGTGGCAGTTGATAGAGCTTATCAATGACTATTTCAGGAAGGTATGAATGTGTTCAAAATCGTTGGAGCCATTTTCGAGAAAATCGCGAAAAACTCTGTTTTTGACAAAATATTCGCCATTTTAGCCGCCATCTTGAATTGCATTTGATCGAAAATGTTCGTGTCGGATCCTTATAGTGTAAGGACCTTAAGTTCCAAATTTCAAGTCATTCCGTTAATTGGGAGATGAGATATCGTGTACACAGACGCACATACGCTCATACTCACACACACACACACACACACACACACACACACCACACACACACACACACACACACAACACACACACACACACACACACACACATACAGACCAATACTCATAAACCACTTTTTTGGACTCCGGGGACCTTGAAACGTATAGAAATTGGGGTACCTTAATTTTTTCGGAAAGCAATACTCTCCTTACCTATGGTAATAGGGCAAGGAAAGTAAAAATTAAGGAAAATGTGTTTTTTTTTTCAAAAATGTCACACCTTCGAAAGCGAATATCTCAAAAAGTAGAGGAGATATAGGCTATATAGAGAAATTTGTAAGATCAATGTTGTAGGAAATTATGTAGTCTAAGCTTTAATATGCGACAAATAAAAAAATGGTACCTTTGAACCACCCCCGCCCCCATTCAAGAAATAAAATTTTTAACGTTTTATTGCTTCAAACTTTTGAAAAATTGTCATATGTAATTGTTTGTAGCTTTGTCTTGTTGTCATAAATGAATGCAAGGTTTCACTTCCGTATGTTCAGTCATTATTTAGAGAAAAAACAAAAATGGCGGCTGTGTTTCGGACTTTCGGACAGTTTGGAAATGATATTCAGATATGTTTTTACCATAGAGAAACAATAGCGTAAGCTATTGCTTACGCTAAGCTAATAGCTATAGTGAGGTCCACATTATAATGGCAGTGGATGAAGATAGAAAAATAGCGATGCCGATTCTCTGAATTAATTAATTATATTTCTATACTGTCGAAAACATATAATTGGCATCGTTTTGGACCTAGAAATGGATAGTACCATCAGATTTGTCGAATGATAGACAAGGATAGCAAAACCAAAGTTGATCAAATACTGTCATTATAACGTGGACCTCACTATCATAGCGGACCCTCGTCTGGATCCATCAGTCATTTGCTTTGTCGTTGTTTGTAGCTATTTTCTTATACGCAAAGCTAATAGCTGATGCTATCGTTTCTCTATGTTTTTACCCAGTAACAATGCTCTAGAAAATTGGTAGAGAATTTGGAAACACTCTGTAGGATCTTATTTGAATAACTCAGCTTTTTATTTGTACCTACTTTAAAATTATATTAGGTTTCATCCACACCTATACCAATTGATTATAGGAGGCCGCGAGATTTAGTTGTGCCCTCTTAAGGCTGTGCAAAGGCTGAAAATAAACTTTCTATTGCATGGTGATATTTTTCAAAGTTCTATGATTTGTACAGTATATAATTAAGCTATCAAAATGGAAAAGTTTTCTCAGGAAAACATTTTTTTCCGATCATTACTTTTTGAGATATGAGCGCTAAATTTCAAATTTTTGGGACAGAACATTTCAAATCCGGTAAGTGATAAATCCATGAGATTAAGAAGATATAGATTCTTTATGGTATTGTTGATCTATAGTGTGGTCCACCTTATAATGGCAGTGGATAAAGATAGAAGAATAGCGATGCCGATTCTCTGCATTAGGTAATTAATTATATTTCTACACTGTCAAAAACATAACCCTCAATTCAACCCCCAGAAACCTTGTCATATCAGTAGCAGGACCCTCTCATCCCATAATAGCTGGATCATTCTCATTACCTCTCATAGAGAACTTAATAAAATTTGTCTTGCTTGAATTAAGCTTGAAGGAATTATCATAAAACCATCAATTGAGCTGCTGCATACCAATCTTAGCCTTCTCCATGACATCTTGATAGTTGCTTCCTTCAAGTAAGATTGTTGTGTTGTCAGCATACAACACCAATTTACCATCAACATTGTAGGGCAAGTCATTAATATATTAAACAATGTAGGGCAAAGTATTGAGCCCTGAGAAAACCCCTCGCTTAACCAGCTGCCATTCAGAAAGCACCTGAGAGCCCCCAAAATCATTTTTCACAGCCTGGTATCTATCCACAAGATAGAATCTCAAAAACACCTCTGCATGACCTCTAAATCCATAAAAATCAAGCTTACTCAAAAGGAGTTCATGATCGACCATCTCAAACGCTCTGGATAAGTCACAGAAGACACCCACAGCTTTCCGTGGCCCATCCAGAGCCCCCAAAAAATCGGATATAACATCAAACGTGGCTGACTTAGCTGATGCACCCCTTATGAAACCATAATTGTTTATTATAAAAAATCCTTTCACTTTCCAAGTAAGCGGACATCTGTTGGAATATAACCGTTTCGAAAATCTTGGAGAAAGTCGTCAATAATGCAATAGACCGATAATTCTTTACATATTTTTTACTTTCTTTCTTATGGATGGGTTTAATGACAATGAATTTTAGTTTCTGTGGGAATATCCCTTCCTTCATACACAAATTTATAACGTGTGTGAGAGGCTGCAATATAATGGGACATATACCTCTATTTCACTACCCTGGAAGAAATTTCATCCCAGCCACACGAACCAGTATTTTTCAAACCCAAAATCACTCCCCTCAACTCACTCTCAGTAATAGCTCTGAATCTAAAAATGCAATATTGTCCATTTTATTTAGATAACACTTCTCATTACTCAGCCCAGCAGAGCTCGACCGTTCAGCACCACATTCCAAAAAATAATCATTGAACAAAGATGCAACCCTTACTGGATCAGAAACATTAGCATTTCCATCAGTTATCTCAATTCTTTGCTCACTACAGTTCGACAGAGCCAATTCTTCCCCGACAACAGACCATGCTCCGTTTTTCTCGATCACAATCATTACTACCATCTTGATCCTGTCTCATCACCCCATTTTTATTTTGGGCTTTGTCAGTTTGGGCAGATGATTTTCTTTTACTATAATTTGCATCTATATTTTCATTTTCCTTATAAGACATAGCTAATTTTCCAGTTTGGCTGAAAACATTGAAACAGTTTTCTACTTTTATTGCACCACACTCGAAAGATGAATCAATTATAGTGTCACCTGGTGAACAGAAATTTCTTAATTCTTCTGTCTCAATTAACAGAGATTTATTCTCGGCTCTCAATAAGATATTTTCTGCCTCCAGAACTTCTATTGTTGTCAACATTCTCGCATTGTTTTCACTTATGTTTTTCATTTTCCTGTTTCAATAAGGTTTGATATTGAAGGGCCGTTTCAAGTTCATCAATCTTCGCCTGGAGAGACTCTAACAAGGACTTTTTCCTCCAACTCTATCTGTAAGCTCATAGAATGTGCAATTATGTCATCTATTTGTTTTTGGAGTTCAACTTCGCTTAGAGATTCATTTATTAATGACAACCAAGGTGATGGAGAATCTCCACGATAAGAAGGTGTCTCCACCTCTGCATTTTTTATTGTTGTCTTGTCAGATTCACCTCCTTCTGAGGGGGTTGAGAATTACTGGTGGCTAACATAGTTTGTTGATCATCATTTTTTTTTACATTCAAAGTAGGTTGTGGAATTCAACACACCATTTTTACCCCAGGAGATTTCAAAAAAGAATGAGATTGAATACCATCAGTTCTCACAACTTTACACTCGCTTGAATCTGTTATTACCGTAGCTGGACATGACCGGACCAGACACCTTGTACCCCTGTGGTGGGACCAAATTACAAAATAAATATGTCCCAAATGGTACACCCTGGTGTGGAACTCAAACTACAAAATATATCCCTGGTTATAAAAAATTATTGGTAGGATAGATATCTTGATAGATTGTGAATGGGAGATGCTGCTGAGTGGGAAATCGGTTCGAGAAAGTTCAGGTTCTAATGAGAAAATATTTTTTATGCAGTAGCAAGATGGAGAACAATAAAAATAATGAAGTTTTATTCAGTGAAAACATTCAAAACTTAGATGAAGAATCTCAAGATTTAGACCTAACCTTAAACAATGACTCAAACGATAGTGTAGCTGTAAGTGAAAACATTTCAAATGTAACAATTCATGAGGAAGTAGTAGAAATATCAAATGAAACAAGTATGGTAGGAGCTAAAAATGATCTAAATCTTATAGTGTTCCTAACACAAATGTTTGATAGACAAGATGCTAGGTTTGATGAGCAAAATGCTAAGATTGATAATTTGAAACAAGATCAAAGTGCTAGGTTTGATGATATGAAGCAAGAATTTGCTAGCATAAGACTAGTGCAGGTTAGTATAAACCTTCTATTAATAGATACACATGAAACTTTGATTGATAATCATGAAGATGAAAGCAAATTGAAGCAGGATGATAGTAGTGTTGAGATACAAGATCAATTAGGTATTTCAAGTTTCAGATAATGTAGGCCTAGTAACTGTTATTGAAAAAGTAAATCCTAGTGAGATAGTAGAATTGAGTAATGTAGTAGGTAGGGAGTTGTCTTTATTGAAAGTCAACAGTAAAGAAAGTAGTATTGCCAAATTGAAAGTTAGGAAAACAGTAAATAAACTGAATGTTTACATGAGACAGGTTTCTGTAGAGGTTAGGAACAATGTAAACAAAATGAATCTTGCTGTGTATCAAGTTGATGAATTCAACTTTCAACTAAAAATTGAAAAAGTGTATGGTATGCAAAGCATTATCTAGTGAACATGACTGATTTTTGTAAGCAAAATGGCTTTGTTAAAACAAATGAACCCATGAATAAAATCATGTTCTTGAAGAAAACAAAGCACAAAGTCACCATTGATGTGTTAGTATTCAAAGGTTGTTTCAAGTTGCTTACTTACAAGATGATGACTGTGAATCACATGATGAAAGGGTATTCCCTGGCACTATGTTATGATTAGGAATCCTGTGTTATGCCGGGATTCAGAATAGCATAATTGCTATGCAGTGTATGGTATATGGTAAGAGTCCATAATTGTGTCTTTTTTCTTTACTGTAGCCTATTTTTCTTGACCCTTAATCGTTTCAAATTTCGATTCTTTCCTGTCTTTGTGTAATGTTCAGTAAATTTCTTCTATGATGCATATCTTAACCAATCTTGTCCATAGTCATTTAAATTTGTATTTTTTCTGAAATAATTTTTGAAAGTTAAAATAGTAGCTTATTTTCCTAATCTTTAAATTGTTGATAAAACTTAACTTATCTAAAATCTATCTATTGTAGTGTAAATAATTGTTTGCTTGCGGTATATTTTTTCATCATATATTACATATTTTAATTATGTCTATTTTTTGTCAGGTATCATATTAGGTAACTAGGTTTTACAGAGCAAATTATGTCCCATTTTCTCATCTTTCATTGCATATCGTGCCATAAGCCATATGAAATTAGGTTATAGTCTTCTTCTGGGCTTTTAACCCATTTTGCATTTTATATTTTTTTTTGCTGTCCGATACTTTGGATTTTTGGTAGACAAGTAGGTGTGATTCTTTTAGAGGTGTGGGCGTGAACCACATATGGCTGGACTCGATTATCTGACCTACTTGTTTGCGATATAAAAACCTTAAGACTGCAACATCAAATGTTTGTAAAAACTTTTGCATACTTTTGTTTTTGTGGTCCGATACTAGAGTCTGCTATCACATTGCCTTACAGGCATCTAGGAACTCTCCACCCAGTCACAATAATCAAAATATTTTTTCCTTCACCAGTTGTTTTTGTGGGAGTGATAGCTCACAGTAATAACAAATAAGAGTCATACTTGGAATCTACAAAATTCCATAGTAGTATATTTTATTAAATATACTTCCTCATGAAAGTTTAGTACTGACATGTAGGATAGGCTCTAATTAATCTTTCTCTTCCTTGTATTATTCAGGAAATTTATTTACTCAACTTTCTTTTTCTCTTATTTGTATTTTTTAGGGAACTTATTTACCTATTATCCATCTTGATCGTCTTTGTATTGTAATCTTGAAATGGTTTGTACTATTATACAGTCTTCAAATTCTGAAATTATTTAAAAAATAAATGGTTCAATTTAGAACATGCTGAAACTTAATCTTATGTATAAATTCTTTTGTTATAATAATAAAACTTCAAAATTTGAAAGTATTAATGAATTGTGTCGCCATATATATGAGATGTTCAATATAAATGAAATTTAACTTGAATAATGTTTTCATTAAATAAAAAACGTATTGTCATATTATTAATTGAAATGAGTTAAAGATAAAAATTTCTCTAAAGTTTTTGTAATTGATGTCTTTTTCTAAATTTTAAAAAATTTTATGTTTATTCTATAAATTTGATATGATTGATTATCGTTTGAAATGGATGCTGGAGTGTATGTAGATATTTTAGTGGGGTTTGTTGATTAGAATTTTGCTGGTATGTGATTGTTTTTTGAGATGGAAACCCATTATTGCCTAAAGAAGGAATAACAGAGGTTATGACTTAGAGAGGCAGTAATGAGATAATATTTTTGTGTGATACTTATGTGATTGCCATAGATGCAAAATAATGATTAATAATGTTGATTGCCATAGATGCAGATGATTACTTATGAATATCGATTGCCTTTGAAGCAAAATATTATTGATGTTTTGAATGATTTCTTGTTTAATGATTGATAGTAAAGTTTTGTCATGAAATGTAGTTTGTGTTTAGAACATTGAAAAGTTGAAATAAACTATAGTATCCAACAAACGATGATTAATAATATTGAATAATTGCTTTTCATAAAATATTTGAACAGTGAATAAATGGAAATGAAATTATTTTTTATTGAAATTTTTTAATTGATGTCTCCATTGAGTTTAAGGAAATTTCACAATTTATGTATGCTGACTGTATAATAAGATGTTAACAAATTTCATTTTTATATTGATTATATACTTGTAAATATTTTCATGTGTATTAGATTGTATGGTAGCCTAATCAAAATTTTCTTTTTAGTTTATAAGCATTTTAAGATAACAGGTACAGCATGGACATTAACATCAAAATAATTATCACGTGAATCTCGAAATCAACAACAAGTGAATGCCATGAAGAGTGTAAGAACATTTGGGTGATTTTTGAACTAGTGTGACTCATTAATTGACTATCAACGCCAATATCTACGCTGATATCTATACAAATGCCAATGTCAATATTTACTCTGATATCTACACCAATGCCTACGCCAATATCGATGCTGATGCCTATGCCAATATCAACGCCAATATCTGCTCTGATGTCTACACCAATGCCAACGCCAATATCTATGTTGATGTCTATGCCGATGCCAATGCCAATATCTACGTTGATGTCTACGCCGATGCCTGCGCCGATGCCAATGCCTGCGCCAATGTTGATGCCAATGCCTACAACAATGCCAACGCCAATGCCGACACCAATGCATACGCCAATGACAATGCCAATGCCTATTGCTGACCATGTAACTCAAACTTCAACACTACCACATTACCTGGAGGTAATTGCCATCTATGTTCACATTCACAACTTTGAATTCAGAATAACAGTCACAGTATCATGAAAGAATTGTTTCAAAAAATCCTCTCCTAAATTATTCCTGTATGCAGAACTCTAAACTTGAATGCTGAAAATATCAAAAAACCAAACCTTACCTAAATTAATCCTCACCTAAATTTTTTTTATGCAATAAAAAATTGAATTTTTCATCTATTAAATTATGTGCATTTCAAAAACTATTCTTTATAGATATTAAACTTTCTGTTGAGATATTTTCCTTTAAATTTGCCGTGCTACCAATTTTTCCTAAATCGGTTGGATAGCATTTCACACCAGCTATTAACCTAAGGATAGTTATCGGCTCCAATGTAATAGATTCTTGATAAACTATGAATGGATCTATCGCCTATGAATGAGAAATCCAGTTTTTTCAGAGCAAATGAACTTATAATCTTCAGATGAATTTTGGCAATATACTACACAAATACACAAGAACAATATCTTACAAGCCTAAGCATCTAAAGTCACTATGAGCTAAATACTTATCCAGTTTATATAGTTGAAAAACAGTGGCTATTGGCTTGTATACACAATAACAATATATGGACAAAATAGAACACTAAAACTGTTTAAAACTCAATTTAAAACATTAATAAATCACTTAAACAGAAAATTATTCAGAGAGCACAAAATTACAACACACACAGCCAGCCATTAGTTTCAGAGAGAAGCACAGAAAAGCCTAGCTACCAGGAACAGAGCAAAGCTTCTTCAGTGTCGATGTTACAGACACATCACCAAAAAAATTATAAATTACAAGTTTAGAATTCACATTTATATTGTTTCTCAATATAAACTTTATTTTGAACTGTTATTTTAAATTTTTATATATCATCTCTATTTAAATAAACCATTTATCTATTAATTCTGTCAACTCAGCCTCGGTGACACCATGGAATATGCAACACAATCATTTACGATAAATTCTCAGTCAAAAAGTTGTCCGTGATCGATTACTCTATTTACTATAACGTTTTATAGATCTCGAATTGAAGATTCGATTCCAATTGAGATAAAATGTAATATTACAAATTATAAAGCTAAATCAAACGTAATTTTGATATTCTATACTTTGAAATATTGTTTGGAAACGTATAACAAATGCTATTGATGAATTTTTATAATAATTTTCAATATTAGAGGATGAATTGTAATGTTTTTATAGAAAAATGTTACTGTTCTCGAATTTAATTTCAACAATTTCCATTTGTTTCTATGTAATTTTCTCTTTAAATTTTCAAACAGTAAAATTTTTATGTCAATTTTACATTCAAAGAAGGTTGGGAAATTCAACACACAATTTTTTACCCCAGGAGATTTCAAAAAAGAATGAGATTGAATACCATCAGTTCTCACAACTTTACACTTGCTTGAATCTGTTATTACCGTAGCTGGACACGACCGGACCAGACACCTTGTAATATTACATTTTTTCTCGATTAAAATCGAATCTTCAATTCGAGATCTATAAAACTTGATAGTAAATATCAGAGTAATCGATATGCAGACAACTTTTTAACTGAGAATTTATCATAAATAATTATGTTGCACATTCCATGGTATCACTGAAACTGAGTTAACAGAATTAACAGATAAATAGATCATTATAAATATAGAGGATATATATGAATTTAAAATAACAGTTTCGAAATAAAGTTTTATTGAGAACAAATGTAAAATGTAAATTCTAAACTTGTAATTCATAATTTTTTGGAATTTAATATCGGTGACGTGTTCATGACTTCGACACTGGTTTTGAGGTGGGGCTTTACTCTGTACTTGTTAGGTCCTCTCTCTAAAAAATGGTGGCTGGCTATATGTTCTAATTTTGTGTTCTCTGAATATTTTTCTATTTTTGTCACCGAGGTGGTGACACCATGGAATATGCAACACAATCATTTACGATAAATTCCCAGTCAAAAAGTTGTCCGTAATCGATTACTCTATTTACTATAACGTTTTATAGATCTCGAATTGAAGATTCAATTCCAATCAAGAAAAAATGTAATATTACAAATACCCCCCTCTTGACATAAAAAATTCTACTGTTTGAAAATTTAAAGAAAAAATTACATTGACCCTAATGGAAAATTTTGAATGGTAAATTCGAGAACAGTAACAATTTTTTTTATAAAAACATTACATGTCAACTATAATTGAAAATTATTATAAAAATTCATCAATAGCATTTGTTATATGTTTCCAAACAATATTTCAAAGTATCAAAATACTTTTGATTTAGCTTTATAATTTAAAGGAAAATATCTCAACAGAAAGTTTAATATGTAAAGAATAGTTTTTTGAAATTGCACATAAATTTAATAGATAGAAAATTCAATTTTTTATTGCAAAAAAATTAGTATGTTGAATAAAAAATTATTATTAATTTTCTTTTTTTTTAAATGAATTCTTACATTTAATTTTCACATAAAATTTCAATAAATCAAAAAATGTTCATTTCTTTCACTATTGACGCGGTTGATTTTATTGATGCACATTTTGGAAAACAGTCCGTTAAGGCACTCAGTATGATTTTCAGTTAAGTGTGACTCCAGTGTGATGACATTAGTGTTGGGCTGATTCGAATACTCGTAGTGTTGGGCTGATCTGGATGCACGTAGTGTTGGGCTGATACTTGTAGTCGACTGATGCATATCAAACTCGATACAGGTGACATCTCAGTTAGCATTGCCTCATGCTTGTAGTAGACGGCTGCATACCAAACTCAATACAGAGTCACGTAAATTTTGTATCATATAATTATACAATGTACATTTCAGGCTTGAAATGACAATGTAATTTGTTTTTCGGAAAAGAGATAGACGCTGCATACAGGATTAATTTAGGTGAGGATTAATTTAGGTAAGGTTTGGTTTTTTGATATTTTCAGCTTTCAAGGTTTAGAGTTCTGCATACAGGAATAATTTAGGAGAGGATTTTTGAATCAATTCTTTCATGATACTGTGACTGTTATTCTGAATTCAAAGTTGCAAACGTGAACATGGATGGCAATTACCTCCAGGTAATGTAGTAGTGTTGAAGTTTGAGATACAAGGTCAGCAATAAGCATTGGCGTTGTCATTGGCGTATGCTTTGGTGTCGGCATTGGCATCGGCGTTGATATTGGCATTGGCATCAGCATTGGCGCAGGCATTAGCATCGGCATCAGCACAGGCATCGGCGTAGTTATTGGCATAGATATCGACATCAGTGTAGATATTGGCGTAGTTACTGGTGTAGATATTAGTGTAGATATTGGCGTAGTTATTGGCATTGACATTGTTGTAGGCATCAGCGTAGATATTGGTGTAGAAAGTGGTGAAGTTATTGGTGTAGATATTGACATCAGAGCAGATATTGGCGTAGTTATTGGTGTAGATATTAGTGTAGATATTGGCGTAGTTATTGGCATTGGTATTGTGTAGGCATCAGCATAGATATTGGTGTAGATATTGACATCAGAGCAGATATTGGCGTAGTTATTGGTGTAGATATTAGTTTTTTTTTTTTTTTTTTTTTTTTTTTTTTTTTAAGATTACGTCCTAAAGACACCAGTCATGGAGTATAAGACAAGTCATGTTATTACATAATAATTCTAACACTAAGTAGTTCAACCTAGTTTAGGTTTGAAAGGAATTCTTGAACACTATAAAAAGCTCTACCAACTAAATATTTTTTAATTTGTTTTTTGAAAATCTTCAAATCATCATTACTTTTCAAGATTTGAGGTAGCTTGTTATAAAATTTCCTACCAATATAATCTGGTTTTTGTTCAAATAACCTACTATTGTGACCCATTATATGATAATCTGCTCTGTTTCGCGTATTATACTCATGAACATCTGAATTCTGGATCACACCACTCGTTTTCACATGCATTACAACTTCATATACATACAAAGATGGCACAGTTAATAGACCAAGCTTTTTAAATAAAGGCCTACAAGAGTCTAACCTATTCACTTTCTCTATACATCTGAGTGCCTTCTTTTGAATCTTAAACACCCTGTCCATATTTTGTTGAGATGAATTACCCCATACTAAAATAGCATACCTAATATGAGATAGTATAAGTCCATGGTAAGCAGTTAACAGTAGTTTTTTATCATTCAGCCTAGCAAGCTGCCGCAGGACAAATACCCCAGATGATATCTTATTACATATCCTCTCAATGTAAGGATGCCATGTTAATTTCCTGTCCAATAAAATTCCCAAGAATGCTACTTTCTCTTCTTGGTCTAATTCATTTTCCTCTACAAACACATTTATTTCTCTATCCTCTACTGAATTATATTTACTTTTGAATTGTAGGAATTGACATTTCTTACTATTTATTGTTAATTGCCTTTGCTTCAAGAATGGACAATTGACTGTACTCCAATAAAAGCATTTATTTCTAGACTATCTAATAAATAATTGTTAAAGATAAGCGATGTGTCATCAGCAAACAACAGAGCTCTGTGATCTTTTAACTCTTTTGGTAATTGGTTCACATACAACAGAAAGTTGTATTTAGTGTAGATATTGGCGTAGTTATTGGCATTGGTATTGGTGTAGGCATCAGCGTAGATATTGGTGTAGATATTGACATCAGAGCAGATATTGGCGTAGTTATTGGTGTAGATATTAGTGTAGATATTGGCGTTGATATTGGCGTTGACATTGACATCAGAGCAGATATTGGCGTAGTTATTGGTGTAGATATTAGTGTAGTTATTAGTGTAGGCATCAGCGTAGATATTGGTGTAGATATTGGCGTAGTTATTAGTGTAGATATTAGTGTAGATATTGGCGTAGTTATTGGTGTTGTTATTCAATTGATGAGTCACACTAGTTCGAAAATCACCCAAATGTTCTTAACACTCTTCATGACGTTCACTTGTTGCTGATTTCGAGATTCACATGATAATTATTTCAATGTTAATGTCTGTGCTGTACCTGTTATCTTAAAATGCTTATAAACTAAAAGGAAAAATTTTGATTAGGCTATCAATACAATCTAATACACATGAAAATTATTTTTAAGTATATATCAATATAAAATTGAAATTTGTTAACATCTTATTATACAGTCAGCAATACATAAATTGTGAAATATGGAGATATCAAGTACAATTTCAATAGAAAAGAAAATAATTTCATGTCCATTATTCATTGTTGAATATTTTTAAAAAGCAAATTATTCAAATATTATAATCATCGTTTGTTGGATACTATAGTTTATTTCGACTTTTCAATGTTCTAAACACAAAACTACATTCATGACAACACTTTAATCAATCATTAAACAAGAAATCATTCAAAACATCAATAATATTTGCTTCAAAGGCAATCAATATTCATAAGTAAACAGCATCTATGGCAATCAACATTATTAATCATGATTTTGCATCTATGGCAATCAACATTATTAATCAACACACAAAAATATTACGGTATCTCATTACTGCCTCTCTAAGTCATAATCTCTGTTATTCTTTTTAGGCAATAATGGGTTTCCATCTCAAAAAACAATCACATACCAGCAAATTCTAATCAACAAACCCCACTAAAAATTCTACTACACTCCAGCATCCATTTCAAACGATAATCAATCATATCAAAATTTATAGAACAAACAGTTTTTTAAAAATTTAGAAAAAGACATCAATTACAAAAATTTAGAGAAATTTTAACCTTAACTCATTTCAATTGATAATATAACAAATGTTTTTATTCAATGAAACATTATTATCAAGTTAACTTTCATTAATACATCTCATATATATGGCTAACAATTCATTAATACTTTCAAATTTTAAAGTTTATTTATTATAACAAGAGAATTATACATAAGAATAGATTTCAGCATGTTCTAAATTGAACCATTTATTTTTAAATAATTTATAATTTAAAGACTGTATAATAAATACAAACATTTCAAGATTACAATACAAAGATGATCAAGATGGATAATGGGTAAATAAGTTCCCTAAAAAATACAAACAAGAAAAAAGAAAATTGGGTAAATAAATTTCCTATAAAAGAAGAGAAAAGATTAATTAGAGCCTATCCTACATGTCAGTACTGAACTTTCATAAGGAGTATATTTAATAAAAATATACTGAAAATGAGAAAATGGGACATAATTTTGCTCTGAAAAACCTAATTACCTAATATGATACCTGACAAGAAAAAATAGACATAATTAAAATATGTAATACATGATGAAAAAAATATACCGCAAGCAAACAATTATTTACACTACAATGGATAGAGTTAGAAAAGTTAAGTTTTATCAACAATTTAAAGATTAGAAAAATAAGCTTTTAACGAAAAAGAAGATTTTAACTTCCAAAATTATTTTCGAAGAATACAATTTAAACGACTATGG
>NW_024092030.1:0-19048 GCF_014356525.2 Nilaparvata lugens | reverse complement strand
AGCTGATAGAGCATCCAATTATCTTCAATTTGATGTATATTCTCACCAATTTACCCATTTCCCTACGACTGTTGCAGCAATTTTAGTTGACAATGAAATTTGTAGGGAATGTTTGGAACACAATTTTCGACTTTGCAGCTTTGTTGAGACGAGTTTGGAGGTCAGCATATCAAAAATCCCAACCCTTACATCATGTGCTGAAGGGATGACTCTATTAAACTCAAATTTTAAAAAGATTCATCGTAGATGAAAGTAGCAAAATGTACTTATAAAAATTATACCGTCTCTAATATCCATCTTTGACACTGGAGTAGTAATATTGGAGTTGAGAAGTTAAATGTAATGAAATGATAAAATTTTGAAGGGGAATGGTAAGTAGTATCCACCCTATTTTCTGTGATAGAATCCAAAGAAGATAAGATTCTGTCATGGCGTCTTGCTTTAGAGTTTCGATTTTTCATATTATTAATCACATTAGTGTACAAATAATTAACATGAGGAAAGGCACAACAGGCTCATGCTCAAAACTGTCCCATTTCCAATTTGTACTATACTGTCCGAATCAAAATGTTGGTTAAATGTCATTTTCACTTTTCAAAATACAATTTACGCTCTTCAATACTCTATTACACTACTAAACGAGTGAATTTTGAATCGAATAGGTACTACTAGAGTCTATAAACAGAAAATCTTGAATAGAAACGTGGTAATTATTCAAAAAGTCTAAATTTTGAATGAAACTCGAAATTTTTGAGCTGAAAACTTCACACTTTTATATTTTCTTTTATTTTTTATTCATTTATTGTATAAAATACTATAATCATAATACAATTATGACATTGGAGGAAAAACTAGGCTGAGCCTGTACTATTTCTCTCCAAAAATTTTAATAAAATGTTAATGTTGTCCAAAAGATAAGGTTATGTAATCACACACTGCTTCGTCACTTGATTTTCGGTCCAAGAATGATGATTTAAAATTTTGAATTTTGAAGGTTGAATTTTATACTCTAAATGAATTACAGAATATATAACAATAAATTGAAAACTTTAGAAATATTGCACTTATTTAGAAAATTTGAATACAGAATCAAAAACCTACTCACTGCCATTTCATTTATATTGCCATGGTATCTTGCTTCTCAAATTTCGATTTTCACAAACTCCAAATTCCCACTCAATTTAAAATATTTTTGGGTCTATTTCGTAGAAAAACGTTCCTTCAGAAATATTATTGAATAAAAAACTAGATCTTTTGTTCCCCTCATTCAACATTTTTTTTGAATAGATTATTATCTTTTATTAACTTATATTACCTCACACTCTTATCGCTTCTTATCACACTCCTCCTACATTTTATAAATAGATTATTCATTCATTCATTTACATTTCATAATACAAAAATCAAATACATGACCAGAAAAAGACCAACAGGCCTAGTCCAAAACTGTCCCCTTCCCGAATTTTGTACACAGAAGTATTTCAAAAAATTAGGTTGCTTCACTTTGAATCACATTCCTAGTCCAGAAATATAATACAAACCAGCATTCAGAGTTCAATGAGATTGAAATCCAAAAAGAATGAAAATATTGCACCAAACTGTATTTTTTCCTCACACTATTAAAAAATATCACTGAATCTATTATATAACTATACTATGAACAGTGTTATTCCAACAACTATTAATATTGAGGTGGTATTCATGTGAAGTAGGCAAGTACTACCAGAGATTTTTTCTTTCTGATAGGAATTTTTCCCAACCCTAATCTAATCCATTCATTTTTTAGCAGCTGAACCTTGTATGCGAAACAGTGAACAGCGAACACATTATCCGAAGGTCGATCCAAGGATATGACAAAGAAGTGTCGATACTGAAAGCGAAATTTACAAGAGAATGAAATTCTCGTCGATGTCGCTGAATCTCGAATTATTTGTGTCGTGAGAGAACGCAGTCAGCTTCACGAAATACTGTCAGCATACATTGAATGGGAAACAATGTGAGAGACCTATAAGTGATGATGACAGTTTGTAGTGAATCTTGTCGACTATAAACGCGCGTTGAAAGCGAAGGCTCGATCAAAAAAACAATCAATCATCAATCAGAGATAATGGCCACCTTTCCATTATTGAGGAGGGCAGTGGTTGTTTCTTTCATGAGTTTTGTTGTTGTTTTGGAGGCGGTGTGTCATTGTATGCCAAACAACTGCTGTCACATTCACTGTCACTGTCTCTGCACTGTGTGATCGCAAGCTTTATTGTAGTGATGTGTCGTTGACGATTTCAACTTCGTCAACGGCGCGAAACTGTTTTTCGATTGGAGATAACTAGTTGAATAGTTGACGAGTTAATTTCTCCGCATCAGTGTACAGTCATTGTACCAACATCATTTGTTCACGGCATTTCTCAAAAATCACTGAAACACAAGAACGTAATATGTATATCAATGTATTTCATCAAAATGCAACACCTCATAATCTTCTTCTTTTCTCTCTCTTCTCTTCTTCGTCTTCTTCTTCTTCTTCTTCTCGTCTTCTCTTCTTCTTGTCTTCTTCTTCTTCTTCTCTTCTCTTCTTCTTCTTATTCTTCTTCTTCTCTTCCTCTCTTCTTCTCTCTTCTTCTTCTTCTTCTTCTTCTTCTCTTCTTCTTCTTCTTTTCTTCTTCTTCTTCTTCTTCTTCTTCTTCTTCTTCTTCTTCTTCTTCTCTTCTTATTCTTCTTCTTCTTCTCTTCTTCTTTTCTTCTTCTTCTTCTCTTCTTCTCTCTTCTTCTTCTTCTTATTCTCTTCTTCTTCTTCTTCTTCTCTTCTTCTTCTCTTCTTCTTCTTCTTCTTCTACTACTTCTTCTTCTCCTCCTCCTCCAAAATCAAATTCACTGTAACAAAAGAAAGGAACAGATATAACAATCTATTTCCATGAAAATATGATACAGTATGTATAGATTATGATAAGTTGGAATTTTATTTGCAAAAAACGTTTCCAACTTCATAAATCAGCCTATCAATTCTGTCGCTAGATGACGGATTCAACGCCAACTCCTTTCGTTTACGTCACAATACTCTGTCCACCAATCATAGGAGAGAAGGAGGACACTCCCACTATTCACGTAATTCCATTGGCTGATGTACCGAATGACTTCACTAGACTTCCATTTTGTCTGCCAATTAAAATACATTCTCATACATTTTCGAGGTCTATGTTCTTAGTGTAATGTTTCCCATGTAGGCTACAGTAGGATACTAAGCATTGAAATAATGCTTTCAAAGTAAGGGGAAGTAAACTAGCCAATGCTGTAAGTTATATTGTATCTCATAAAGCTGTTCATTGTTTCAAGCTTCATAGTTGAAGTCAGGTAAGAGTATAAGGCCCGGTTGCACAACAGCCGGTTAATTTTTAACCGTGATTAATTTCATGAGAACCAATCAGAGAAGGCGTTTTTGAAGAGACAGCTTCTCTGATTGGTTCTCGTGGAATTAAACACGGTTAAAATTTAACCGGCTGTTGTGCAACCAGCACTAAGAGTATTATATTTCAAGTATCTCACATTTCACAATAAAACAATTCTAACAATAGTATGAAAGTGAGGCATAGACTATCTTATAAATATGTTATACTGAATTGCTTTGTAGTTTATGGAACCGTTTATTGAGTTCTGCGTTATAAAGTTCCCTTAGCGTTTTCACGTCGCTATTCTTGTAAATTCTATAATTATAATATGATTCTTAAACAGTTTGCCAAGTTCCGTTAAATAACTTTCATCTGATAGAGCCCATAAGGAGAACAGAAATCTATATGAGTGTAACTGGCTCATTACATAGGTTACTTCAAATGATAAAATAGATCTTGATTGCCCTCTCTCATTATACAAAGAACAAACTAATCAATTTCATTTTAATTTTCCATTCTCTTAGAATTCACTCATTTATCAATCGTGAGCAGATACAACAGGTAGGCTACATGACCGGAACTTCTTCAGTTCAAAATATGAAGCGTATAGGTACTGTCACCTGGTCATATGGAAAGACTCATTAAAGTTCTAGTTATTCTGTTCATTTCTTGTATTCATAGTTCTTTTCCCCTTACATATTGGGTGTAGGCATTATCTTGCTTACAGTACCAATATTCAAGAGACGTTATACACAAAATTAGAAAAATTACATACAAGTTCCAACACCAATAGGGTCATCTTTAGTATCATCTGGAGTCGAAAATATACAATTTCGACCAATGCAGCCACTTAAAAACCTAGTAAACCCTCAACTAGTTACGTTGAAAAACGTAAATCGTTGAAGAACGAGTCCAGTTGATACAACAGGCACGTTGAATCAACGTCCATCTCTAGTTTATTGTCAGTTAGCAACATGCATCAGCTCATTGTGTTGGACAGACCGGTGTGGTGGCAAACCTCAGCCCATTATAATGGACAACTAGTCGGCAAGCTACTCAACATCAGTGGACACCAATCATGGGCACCACCTTGGACACCAACCACTATCGCGATTCGATCTGTCCGATTCAATCTTGTTTCGCATTTCAGCCATCTGTTATTCGGCCTCTACAGACTCCTAAATCGCTCCAGTTCCGCAAAACAGTGGACTGAATAATTCAGTGTTAATTGTGTAGCCTAAAAGGTGTGGAAGGGTTTCGTGGATAGCTACTATTTCGCTGGAAACTTGTTTTTGATCTTATTCTTAGATCTTTATCTTGGTTTTGATCTTTAAATAAATGAATTGAGATTAAAAAAGACTCAATTGTTAGTTATGTTGGGATTGATAGGCTACTGATCGGTTAGATTATTAATTTGGTGGAAATAGAATGTGATGATATCAAATCAATGTGAGAATAATGATTTACAAATAATATAATACATGGTATGTTGCAAATAAACAATGAGTTGATTATGTCCCTAAATCCTAAATCGCTCCAGTTCCGCAAAACAGTTGACGGAATACGGTAATTCAGTGTTAATTGTGTTGCCTAAAAGGTGTGGAATGGTTTCGTGGATAGCTACTATTTCGCTGGAAACTTGTTTTTGATCTCATTCTTAGATCTTTATCTTAGTTTTGATCTTGGAATAAATGAATTGGGATTGAAAAGTCGTATTATTTGTTACTTATTTTGGGATTGATAGCCACCAGATCGGTTAGACTATTTTGGTAGAAACAGGATGTAATGATTTTGAATCAATGCAAGAAATAATGATTTACAAATATAATACATGGTATGTTGCAAATAAACAATGAGTAGATTATGTCTCAAATTGGGATTGATAGGCTCCTGATCGGTTAGACTATAGTCTATTAGTCTATATTTTGGTAGAAACAGAATGTGATGATATCAAATCAAAGAAGGAATAATTATTTACAAATAATACATAATAATGTTGCAAATAACCAATGAGTTGATTGTGTCGCATCATTAGAATAATATTGTTATTAACAATAAATTAAAAGTCCATAGAGAAATTGATGATTTTTAGAGCTAAGCTGAAGAAATATCTGATAGGATTGTCCTTATATTCATCTGAATAATTTTTTCAGATTTGATTTTGTTGAATTTCTTATTGAATGTTTTTGTGTGTTTTGTTATTTTATGACGTTATTCAATGTATCTGTACATTTGAATTGTGAAATTCAATACTCCATCATTCCAGTACATGTTAATTCGATGAAGAAACAATCAGGTTGTCATCCTGATGAGAAAAAGGATGTGGAATTATCTAGGAATGGAGAAAAGAAATCAGGATATTTAGATTCAATTTCGAGCAAATGAGACCAATAGACTTATTAGAAGTGTAACGGTTGCCTAGTGTTACGATAACGGTAATATACTTTAACTTATTTATTCATGTATATAACAATTCAAAATGGATTGTTTCAATAATTCAATTCAAGAATACTATTCCTATTCATAGGTCTAATACATGAATTATAAATTTTATCATTTCAAAATTGTATAGAAATTGTACACGTAGAATATTATAACCTCATCTTGGACTGTGTCATCACCTATAAATTTGGATGAAAAATAGCACAAGGACTACCTTATTATTTATCTTTCAATGTTATCACATCAGTGTCATTTGTATCGTAAATGAATTAATAGAAAAAATATGTTTTACTTTATTTAAAAAATCATCCCACTACTACAAAGTTTACTTCCATCTCTTACACTCTAGAATCCAAACAACTCAAATCACTTGCATACTATGAGGTGTTCATAAGTTTTCAAACTAATATACAGATCTAATCCTGGTTGTCTGTGATAATATTGTGACAATTGGTTTACTGGAAGAGACTGATTCAATTTGATATTGTTATCAGTAACGGTAACGTTGATAATTATTTCATTTCGAGATTGTTTGCTGCCTCTGCCTTGATTTTTCATAATATGATTTAAAGAACTAGTTTTTGAAGTAGCCACTATAATGGATCGTCACAATATCTACAGTCAGTGTATGTTCATAATAGTAACTGTAGTAATACAATTATAACAACAGAATATCAAGAATATAATATAAAATTAGTTCTCAGCAGATTGGAATCACTCTCAAATTGGTTGAGTTGTTTCAAAATGATCCCTAAATGATGAGTCATTTTAATGAATATCACAAGTCCTGAAATATCATCACAATTCAATGAATCATTTTCTGGTTTGAAATAGTAGAATGAATAAAAATAAATCATCTTTAAGGCTGTACTTCACGTCCCACCACTGATTTGTACTCAATAGCATCACGCCGCCGAAAATATTATACGACCAGTCGTGTCCTAAAAAGTATTCAGTTCTCGCACTTTATTTATTTGTGATTCTCCGGGTTATTTGTTTGTCTCGGTGTGATATTGTGATCAGGCTTTTGGAGTCGCTTCATAATAAGGCAGACCGTGTTTTACGATATTATCTTATCGTCCTAATGAGACAAATGTTATTTAATGTTATTGTATTTTGGCGGGCTATCGGAGCCGCATTAGTAGTTTTTTATTTTCATTAGCAACTGCAGAATACATTTACTTTTTCGGGCCGTGACCTCGAATCGGGGACCACCTTTTTGCATTGGCTACTTGTTTTTTCGGTGTCTACCAAGCTTATAGGATATAACTCGGTTGAAATGTTCTGAAAATTGTTACATGCAGACCAAGACTATTGAGGTTGAGTGCAAAATGGATTTCTTTCACAAGAAGTTAACATTTTTCTGAATCCTAGGAGCATATTCTTTAACCATGTAATCTATTCATACTAGTAGTTCTGTGAACAGTGGACCTCACGCAGTATTCTCATCCACAAGTACCTGATTGAAACTATAGACCTTATGGAAATAGTAGCAATAGACTGGCTTCTCCACACATCTGTGTAATCACTTGTCAGTTGATTTATGATGAATAATTCTATAGTCTGATTTTTACTCTAATATTGGCGTATGAAGGAGGCTCCTTTTTCCTTCTATATTATCCTTGAAATGCAAAATTTCCAAAAACCTTGTATATACGTCGACGGGCAATTAAAAAATGAACATACCTGTCAAATTTCATGGAAATCTATTATCGGGTTTCGCCGTAAATATATAAACATTTATATTTACATATAAATTTATAAACATATAAACATTTGAACATTCAACATTAAGAGAAATGCCAAACCGTCGACTTGAATCTTAGACCTCACTTCGCTCGGTCAAAAATTTTTCTGAATTCTAAAAGCATATTCTTCAACCATATAATCTATTCATATTAGATAAACAAAAAAAATCATAAATTATTCCTTTTTTTAATACTCCTGCAACTCATAACCACTCCATTTACTCTAATAATTGTTACAAGAATATGTTTACTTCCTCATTCCATCAAAAAACTTCAATGTTGAACACTAAGTTAGAACTCAACTCACTGCAATCAGATCTAATGAGTATTGTAGGCAACAAGCTTGCTGAGTTTGTAGCTTATATAGTAGGCTTATTGTAGCTAAAAATCTTCTTCATTGAGATTCAAATAGAATAATAGGATTCTGGTTTTAAGTTGACAAATAAGACTTCTTTAAGAGAAAATTTTGAGAGAAGTAACAGAAGTGATTGCTTGGACGATGTTTGTTTCATCACACAAAAAACAGCTCCCAACTTTCTCTCCTGGGTAATGAAAAATACAGCATGAGTTTAAGGGATCATGATTAAACACTTTTTTTCATCAAGCTAAAACAATGGAAACATTATTAATTTACAGTTTTGCAAGAGTGACAAAATTTGTAAAATGCACGTTCCATTGTCGCTTGGAGCCGAGAAGGAGAGAAAAGTTTTTCTGCAAACTTTTTCAAACTTTAATGACGCAAAAGAGGAGATAGCAAGGATGAAGTCTAGTAACTAAGCGAATTACTTGAACTGGTAGCTGGAGCGAGTCGGCAAAGTACGTTAGATTCTATCTGAAGGAGTTCGTGCAGACTCCTCTATATCCCTGGCAGTCTCTCTTCAACTTGTCTCCTAAGGTAAGATCCACTTTATACTAAATAAGGAGACTGAGAAATTGTCAAAAACTACAAATTTATTGAAAGTTAGAGATACTTTCTACTTTCAGTATTCCTAATTTAATAGCATCAATGCTCCCCATTTAATTAATGCTGTCAGTTGAAGGCTTCCTTCCACTTGCTTCCTATACAGAGTGTTTCAGAAGTAGTGTCGAACATTTTAGGGTATTGTTCCTGGATGATAGGGAACTATAAATGTCGTATTTTAAGTGTCCAAATTCAACGACTGCCTCCTATACAGAATGTTTCAGAAGTAGTGTCGAGAATTTTAAGGTATTGTTCCTGAATGATAGGAGACTACAAATGTCGTATTTGAAGTGTCCAAAACTCAACGACTGCCTCCTATACAGAATGTTTCAGAAGTAGTGTCGAGAATTTTAAGGTATTGTTCCTGAATGATAGGAGACTACAAATGTCGTATTTGAAGTGTCCAAAACTCAACGGTTATCCTTATAGCTGCCATTTTTGTTTTTTTCACTTGGGAATTTTATTTCAAGAACGAAATGTTGTATTGATCTGAAATTTGGTATGAATATTTATGCTATGAAGACTCAACTTTGAAAAGTGGAATGAGAAATTTTCGATGTAAATTTACAAAATGGCAGCCATTTCAAGTTTATTATTGCAAATTTCACGAAAACCGTTCACTTTACAAAGAAATTACATGACACAAAAGAGTTAGCAAATTTTATCAAAATTTCAAGGGTAACTTATTTATCAAGATTGGTCACAGAATAAGACAGGAATTAGTTATTCTCGTACTGCTTGCATGACAATGAACAAATAATAATAATAAAATAATAATAATATAATAATAATAATAATAATAATAATAATAATAATAATAATAATAATAATAAAATAATAATAATAATAATAATAATAATAATAATAATAATAATAATAATAATAATAATAATAATATAACAAACTAAATCAGCTGAAAATGGCATCAATGTCCGAAACATGTTGTGATTAAATATTTTCAAAAAGGGTACTAAGATTTTTATTTTTCTTTCTATCTCTATAAAAGTAGCCCTGTACAGAAAAGATAAAAATAATCTGAAAAACATTGTAAAATCAGCTGGATGGCCATATGTAGCCATACCGTGTTTCAAAGCTTATCGAAAGCTTTGACACTTTCAAAGCATCTTGCTTCAAACTTTTGAAGCATCTTAAATAAAATTGGAATTGAAAATTTGATATTGATGATGTTTATATGGTGAAAAGTGATGATGCATGCAGTACGAAAAGAATTAATCTCTTTGTTATCCTTCGACCATTCAAATACTAATGAATTATTAATTATTAATAAACGAAAATCCAAATAAAATGCTGTTATTCACCCCGAAGAATTTCCATCTAGCTGTTTACCCTGTTGTCAATATTTGCAGTAGCAGAAGTCTTCGAGGTGAATTACAGAATTTAATTTGAATTCTCGTATAATAATAATAATTGATTCATTAGCATTTGAATAATTGCAATATCTCAGTAATTTTCATCTTATTTCGTTGCAAATACCCCTTTTACTAGACACTCGCCACTTATAATTATTTTTCTTTATTATTGGGCCTACATAAGGATCTAACTTGAATTCTGCAGTTAACAATGCACATCTTTGTGTCAAAAATCTCACACATTCTTATTTTGTAATCGTATACAAATATGAGATAAAATTCATCATGAAGCGAATGGAAATTTACTGATTTGTTCACAGTTTTATGCAAATCTCTAACAATGATGTAACCGCTACATGGGAAACACTGCAGTCTTATTCAAAACTCAGATATTATATTGAATTCTCAATCAACTATAGGCTGCAACTAATATACATATTCTAGGCTCCATCATATCGTTTTGATTAATGCAATGCAACCCATGTAGTGCAGTATACGAGCAACATGTTTTAAAAACGGAAGAGTATGTAAAACTGATGCGTGGGTGAATGTCAAAACTATTTTTAATTTTGCTCGTCGTGGGTGGACAAAGTTCAAGGACTTTGTAGCTACAGTCCTTGTTCCTCTTGTAGTGTTCTTGAGAAAAGAGTGAAACAAGATTCCAGGATACTTGCAGGATCTGTATTCAAATTCAAATTCAAATATTTTTTATTCCTTCAAGTATTTACAGTGAAACATAAAAAAACTCCATATTACGGAATTCCTCCACAAAGACTAAACGTCTGCGTGTGGAGGGGCGTTCTATAGACAACACAAGCAGTCACAACATAAAATAATTATAATAGAAAGGATAAGCTTCAGAATAGAATAATGATAATAATGGATTAACTACGGTGTCGAATATTTATTTTGGAATAAATGAATAAAGTTTCCAACCTAGGAATACTCATAGATAGTCTTAACTTCTCCTAATAAACTCAAATAAATCATAAACAACAATCACAGTCAATCGAAATCATATGTTTTGTCATCCTCTGTTTTCTCCAAATGTCTCTAATTTTCCATGGCTTTTCTACAGTATACAGCCATAGATAAACAATAGCGTAAGTAGATATCTCATGGTATAGGACTTTTATGTCGCAACTTTTACTGTTATCTCAAGTTAATTATTATCAATTGCTGTCGGTTTTTACTGTTTTGTTGGGGTGAGAGTGTATGAACGGCATAATATGAGAGACTACCAGCATCACACAGCTTCACGGGAAATAACTACGTGGACTATCGGCTTGAATGAAAGTTGCGACATAAACACCCTATACCATGGGATATCTACTCATGCTATTGTTTCTCTATGATGCAGCACAGGGAGCTATAATACAGTAGGGCCTACTATTGCATTCCCTTGCAATATTTTGGATGAATAACTGTCATCAATAGAAGTATCAATCATAAAGGACAGTCATCACAGTCAATCATCATCATTATCATTATTTCAATCAATCATCATTATCATCATTGTCATTATTTCAGTCATCATCAAAACTTTTGATCATCATTACACTACTAGTAGTTCTGTGAACAGTAGAACTCGACCAGTTATAAACCACAGCTTCCTCTTATACTGTCCATCAGAGTAAATCCTGTGTGTATGTCGTGTCGGCGAGATATCGGTGTGAAAACGGCTAATGGCTGTTGGGGTTGGTGTATCAAAAACGGCTAACATCAAAAGATAATCTCCTTCAAGATTTACTGGCAACAGGTCAGCCCGAGTTCAAAGCCGAGGAAGGTCGAGAGAAATTACTATGCTATTTTTAAAATAGAAAGGAGAATAAAAATCTTAGTACTCATTTGAATTATTTAATCACAACATGTTTCGGATATTGATGCAATTTTCAAGTCAAAATGAAAATGGCATCAATGTCCGAAATATGTTGTGATTAAATAATTCAAAAAATGTACTAAGATATTTATTCTTCTTTCTATTTTCATTACAAGTAGCCCTATACTGAAAAGAGATATGCTATTTTAGTTATTAATTGCATGCGTTATTGCATGCAATCAATAGTTCATTTAATAGTGCACAAAATTGCATTCAATGAGGCATGCAATTAATAGACCACACAGCAGCTGATTCTTTACCAAGTTACATTGATATATTAATTGCATGCGCTATTGCATGCAATTAATAATCCACTCGATAGCTGATTTATGATGAATAATCCAATTATCCTACCTTCAGAGTAGATGATATATCCAGTGATATCGGAGTATGGAAGAATTCCTCCTATTGCATGCAATCAATAATCCACTCGACAGCTGATTTATGATGAATAATTCTATAGTCTGATTAATCCTATCTTCAGAGTAGATGATATATCCAGTGATATCGGAGTATTGAGGAATTCCTTTTCTCTCCATATCATCCTTAAAATTAAAAATTTCGGAAAACTTCGTGTATACATCGACGCGCAGTTGAAAAAGGAATATTCCTGCCAAATCTCATCGAATTCTATCAATGCGTTTGGCCGTAATTGCGTTACATACATACATACAGACAGACAGACAAAAGAAAATCCGAGTTAAAACATAGACTTCACTGTGCTCGGTCGATCAACATCAATGTATAATATCAATGTATTCAGTCATTCATCATTACAACATTATTATCATCATCATCATCATAATCATAATCATCATCATCATAATCATCATCATCATCATCACCATCATCATCATCATCATCATCATCATCATCATCATCATCATCATCATCACCATCATCATCATCATCATCATCATCATCATCATCATCATCATCATCATCATCATCATCATCATCATCATAATCATCATCATCATCATCATCATCATCATCATCATCATCATCATCATCATCTCATCATCATCATCATCATTATCATCACCATCATCATCCTCATCATCATCATCACTTGTGTCTCCATTTTTTGTTCAAAATTCCCCGATTGGTCTAGATTCTCGCACTGTATGCACTCTACAGTCTACACCGTTGGGCCAGTCAATGGCGTTAATTTTGGACCAGGGTGTTCTAAGCTAGTACTGTCCAGCCAGGCGAATAACCTCGTTCCGTTCCATTGTCACAATACACACTGGATTGCTCTATCAATGCACATTGTAACCAGTGCGACACAATGATGGAGCGAATACCGTGTCGTTGTCGTGACGTGACGTGTCGTACTGCTCTGCATTTGGATGTTTGTATCGTTCCCCCACCCTAACGAAACCAACACTTTCCGGCGTTCTGTTATAATTTCATCAATCATGATTACAGCCTCCTCCTCTGACGACGGTACAGTTTATTTGCAGTGTGAAAATAATCGTGTGGGATTGGTATGTTTGCCATCAACACAACATGAGCCACTCATGTGGACTCTCAGCTGACACAGCCATTGATTGGACATGTCACACTATGAGCCACCGTCGGAGGATGGGATACTTACACAGAGTGTGCAGTGTGACCCTCCGCGAGACCTATCCCGTTAATTGAATTCGGTAAATACGCATCGCTAATCTCCGTATGTGCCTGCGATCACTCAGGCAAATTGCTTCAAAAATCTCTTGGAAAATTGTTTTATTGACTTTCGAGGAAATTTGTCACATAGAATCTATAGGGCAAGCTATTGATGAATGCAAGGAGTGCTGTAGCGGCATCAAGGTAAATGGAGTTCGGATTCAGATGCTTCGTTTTGCAGACGATATGGCTATAATAGCAGATAATAAAATAAGTTTAGAAAGAGCTCTAACCACCTTGCATGAGATTCTACGGAATAAATATGATATGGAGATAAATAAGATAAAGACAGAAGTAATGGTCTGCTCAAAAGTCCCAGAGAATGTGTCCATTGATTTATATAACTACGCCCTGAAGCAAGTAAAATGTTCAAATATCTTGGAAGCATTATATCAGAAGATTGAAAAGATAGACTGGATATAAAGCGCCGAATCAGAGAAGCTAAGGGTATGTTTATTAGTAAAAGTCAGCTTCTTTCCTCAAATAGTCTAACCTTGGAAATAAGAAAGAGACTAATAAAGAGTTGCATTTGGAGTATAGCTCTTTATGGGTCTGAAACGTGGACTATTGGTAAGGCTGAGGAAAATACTCTAAATGCTTTTGAAGTGTGGTGTTGGAGGCATATGCACAAAATAAAATGGACTGACAGAGTTACGAATGAGGAGGTATTCAAGAGGGCGGCAGAAAAAAGATCTCTTCTGAATTTTCTCAAGGTTAGACGACATTCTTGGATTGGACACATAATAAGACACGACGCATTCACGACAAGTATTCTGGAAGGTACAGTTGATTGACAAAGGGGTCGTGGGAGGCCCCGGCCACAGTATTTAAGACAAATGAAGAAGGATCTGGGTGCTATGAGCTATGAACAATGGAAGAGAGTAGCAATGGACAGATTTAGATGGAAGGCTGCCAACCAATCAAACGATTGAGCTGAAAGAAGAGAATCTATAGAAAAGAAGATACAATGAAAAACTATCTCCTATTGAAGGTTAAGGAAGGATAGGCAATACTAACTGCGTAGGTAAAGGAAGGATATCCTAGGATATCCTAAGGATTAGTATTCGATAAATAAAATACTTTTTGAAAGAATAATGGCCATCTACGTTTAACGCTAAACCAAGTTTACTTGTAGATATGGTTGCTTTTATCATAATGTGTTTCATACGGGGTTTAAACTAACAGCTGACATTTCTCATTTTAAAACGAGAATCTCAAGTATACTGGCCTAAGATGTGAATTAATGTTGTCAATATCACTATATTATGTAAAGTATGTAATAAGTATCCTGAGAAAGTATAATGAATACCTTATATTCCATTGTGTGTTCAATGATCAGTTGCCCTAAAAAGGAAAATGGATTCTCATAGATTAATATGATACAATAATTATTCTAGAATGATATATGATAAGTTCCTATTCAATCAATATTATTCAAGAATCAATGACAGAAGTCTCACGAGCTCTCATGATAGAAGCATTTATTAAATTCTTATGAGAATTTATCAATTTTTTTAATATTTTTCAATTTATTAATGCATTTTCAAGTGTAATAATAATTTGTTCCATCTTTCTGATCAACCGAGATACAAAATTTTTAGTATAATGTATATTTGGACTGTAAAATTTTGTGATCTTTATGAAAGTGTTTTCATAACCTCATTTGGACTATTTTTATCAAAATTAGGGAGAGGAACAGTTTTGGTTTATCCTGTTGATTCTCTCCCAATCATTAATTTGATGTTGTGATTAAGGAATGTAATAATAATAATTTATCAGCAAGCATCCAGTTCAATTCTCTTTAGACTCAATAACATAATAATAATTAGACTCATAACATAATACAAGCTCCAAAACTCTTTACAAATTTTTTCCATTCACTTTTAAGGGGGCTTGTCACATAGTATGTATCAAGAAAAGTTACAATAATAATATGATCCTATCCAATCAATTATTATCCAATAATTAGGGACCCATGAGCTCCCACGGTATATCATTTATGAAATATAGACTATTAGAAATCAGACTATCAGACTTAATCTTGAACTCAATACAAGCTCTTTCGCAGTGTCTCACACGATTGAACTGTTTCTTATTAGACTATCAAACACGAGTACAGCGCTCAAATTTATTCGATCATTGTATTCGAATTATTATCAACGTTTATCAGAAAAGGAGTTCACAATATATTATACACCTTGGTCCACCAATGTTAATGATTATTATGGTAATCAGAATTATATTACTGTAATAAGAAGAGTAGGGAAGATCGACAGAGTTGGAAGTTTTTGAGATGTTGTACAAGTCTATTGTCCGTACTTGAACTTGAAAATGAGAGGCGAAATGTTTTCTAAGCCAACTGGGTGGGAGGTACTCAACTCAAGCCGCTGCATTACTTCAAACATGTTATTAATATCATTGTATGTAAATTCAGCTTCAACAATGTGACCGCCATATTCAAATAATTATACGGTTCGGCTATAAATTAGTTAAGTCTTCCATTCCCCTGCTCTCCTCTACACAACCCTCCCCACCCTTCGACTACCAAACTCCGTGAGCGAGAAAAAATTCAGTCATTATTAAATTATTCCTTCGATTAGTGAGTCAGTTGAAAATCCTATTAATCGGTCTTTATTTATCTATGAGTTCAGTTTACTGTTAATCCTGTATATTACGGTAATGAGTTGACGTCAACTTGTGGGAGAATTATTGTTGGTGAGGAGAGGATTTGGAGGGTTTCCAAACAAATGGAAATTTTTATTAGGGTATGCACTTGGTAGAACAGTTGATTAAAGTGTGTTGCCTTATAAGCTCCCTCTATTTATTTATTGAATTTTGATATTTATCTATTTAATTAATGATTTAGTAGCTCAATTAGGTGGATGTTGATTTGAAAAACTGAATATCACTTCAAATAACTGGAACTATTCAAATCAAAAGTTCAGTTTTGTGACTGATGATTCAAGAAGAAACTGAGTGATATTCCTACATATTTCTATGGCCCGGTTGCACAACAGCCAGTTAAATTTTAACCGTGATTAATTTCACGATAACCAATCAAAGAAGGCGTTTTTGAAAAGACGGCTTTTCTGATTGGTTCTCGTGGAATTAATCGCGGTTAAAATTTAACCGGCTGTTGTGCAACCGGCACTAAGACTCGTAATACTCGTTGGCTTTAGTAGAACAGTGAATAAAAGTGTGTGGCCTCGATGCTCCTTTTATTGATTTTAATATTGATATTCATTAACATAATTCACAATTTAAGGGTTCAATTATGTGAATGTAGATTTAAAAAACTGAATATACCTTGGATAACTGAAACTATCCAAATCAAAAGTTCAGTTTTGTAACTAATGATTCAAAAAACTGAGTGATATTCCTACATAATTATTCTAAGGTTCGTAATACTTATCGGTTTTAGTATAATTACGAATATAATGGTTCCAGAAATTGGAATAATTTTAGTTAAATTGTTTCAGCTAGCCTACTTCGAATAATTACAATTATTTGATTGAAATTATTCCCATAACTGAGAAAGGCATATTTGTAAATGCCAATAGTATAATCAATGAGTATTCAGGTTTTCATATATGTATTACTCAATATCTAATCACTCTAAATTTACTTTAAAAGTTTGACTATAGAAGCTATCTTGAACACTCAAAAGCAAAAGGTTATTCAGGAAATAATCATCATCTAATAACTCTTTATTTACTTTGAGAGTTTGACTATGAAAGCTATCTTGAACACTCAAAAACAAAAGGTTATTCAGGGGATATTCATTATTGTAACACACGAAACCTGATTTTGAACAATCGTTCTTGATACTCTAGAATTAAGGTGAAGTTAATAAAGGTCAGCTCATTGAGTGTCAATTCTCTGATTACAGTTAGTTCTTCTTCTGCTGGTGCTGATTCGTTCCTAATATTTACGATCAACCTGAATATGGATATCTTATTTACAGCCATCCTGAAAAGTTCTGTTGTAGCCTTGGAGAACCAGGTACGCAGGGTTTTCAGCCATGATATTCTCCCTCTTCCTGGTCCTCTTATGCCATAGATCTTTCTTGGAGAACGGATTTCAGCAGGCTGTATTTTTCTTTGTATATTAATTACAGTTACTCATAACCAAAAATCATCTTAATTATTATTAAATGACTAGAACTGATATAGGTCTTACATCTTAAAACGGTGACTGTGTAAATAATAGGGCTGTCAATGGGAGCTAATGAAGAAAATCTTGAATCATATACTCAAGGTTTAACAGAAAATTATATTTCTGATATTGAACAAAAAAATGACATAAATGATGGGAATTGGGAGAATCCAAATTTCAGAAAATGCAAGAAATCTTAGATTTATCTTTGATGATACGAAACTAGCTTCCATATTGAAATAACATATCAGAATAGTTAAGATCTTCTGTTATTATATCGACCTCTTTCTCTTGATCTCAATGTAATACTGCTCTGTATGTGTATAATATAATACAAACAAGATTAGTGACAATATTGTGTATTTCAATCTGTATTACTAGTAATCCATAAGGCATTTCAGTTATGTTACCATAGAGTAAACCGGAGATTTAATTATTTCGAGCTAAATAATGCAGGCCCGACATTGTGATACGATCTAATCAATGTATGTATTATTATAAGATTCAATGCATATTATAGCATTGTGATACAATATAATGTGCCTGTATATCATATACTGCTTGATACAGACTTGCAGTGTTTAATTATGCTACATCAAATGATGCCAGGACCAACACTGGACTCGAAACCCAATACAGCCAAGTTGTAATATCTATCAATAAGCGGCAGAGGATTATGACCTATATTGGAAATTTAATATGGAGCGTCTGATCTCTGGAGACCTAGTTAGCGGCGTTTTATTAGGGCATGCATTAGGGCATGCATTAGGGCATGCCTTGTGTTTGTGCAATCAAGTATCACCAATATGTATCCAATTAACCATTGATGCCAGTGCTCTGATTGAATACAATTGATCTATTGTTTTGTGGAATATCAAGTAGAATGTACCTGCAACAAGGATCAGTGTAATACGAGTAGGCCTATTCATAATGGAATAGAATTAAAGGTGATTTAATTAGAATTAACTGTAGAAAATGATCGCTAGACGATTGAAAGTACTCCAGTCAGTAAGTAAAAGTTTTTAATATTTACTTAATAATCGACTGCATGTCGTGTTCAAATACATAAAAAGTGTGGGAATAGAATTATACTAGTAAGCACACCGAGCTTTTATTAGAACTCGCTCAAATGCCGCTGAAATTTCCTCTGCTGTTCTATTGGAAGTGCATTGAGTTATATTGAGGCTGTGCAAAGGCTAAAAATGATTATTCTACTGGTGATATTTTTCAAAGTTTCCCAATTTTTATAATGTCGAGCTATCAAAATGAAAAAGATTCCTCAGGAAAACATTTTTTTTCGATCATCACTTACTCTCTGAGATATGTGCGCCTTAAGTTTAAATTTTTGGGACAGAACATTCCAAATTCGAAAGAGATAAATCCATGACAATGAAAGTATAGATTCTTTATGGTACTGTTGATCTAGTAAAACAATTTCTGAA
>NW_024092029.1:0-18619 GCF_014356525.2 Nilaparvata lugens | reverse complement strand
GAATAAAAAAATAAGAATAGTATTAGCGCGCCTATTCAAGTGGAAAACATTGGAGTAGCTTCTCATTCTATAATTGTGATGACCTTCATAGTAACACAAATTATTAATAGTCGACTCAATGGTGTGGAGCGACAGAGAGTCAGGAGAGAGGTATGTGCGTTCTGTGGTTTCACGAAAGCAAATCGGTTATTACCGTTCAAAGACGTTTCCGTTTAGAGTATGGCCGTGGAGAATGAGTTGTATGCAAGGAAATTATGTAATATTTATAAAATAAACGAATAATTTAAGATGTAGTTCAGAACAACACTCCAGATCGACAATGTATGACGTGAAATTGAATTTCGTCTAGATATCTTAGGTGCAGCAAAAGGTGCTCACGTAGAAATTTGTCGAACTTGTCATCCTATTATATTAAGCGAGCAATTTCTGTACATATTTTTATATTTGGTTATTTATATTTATTTTTCATATTTGGTTATTTATATTCATCTATGGTTATTTATGTCCAACGGATATCGAAAACGGCTCTAACGATTTTCACGAAATTTGGAACATAGTAGGTTTATGATATAAAAATTCGATTGCACTATAGGTCTCATCCCAGGGAAAACTCGCCTGTGGATAATAAAAAAGTGAGTGTGACGCACTCGGTCTGTGGAAAATCAAAATATCTCATCCCCGAAATTCATAAGCTGACATATAGCCAGCTGTAAAATGTAAACACGATCATCTTAAAGAACTGTGTTCTGTTTATCAATAAAAAAATAACGAGCGAAGCTCGGTTCCCCGATATTGTGTTATAAAAAAACTATTTGAAATAGGCTTTTCAATAAATCAGTATCCTTGTAATTCGCTATTTTTTTATTCACCTGTGAAATGGTTCAATAATATTAATCTCACCCTGCATATCAAGTACCCTTTCACTATAAACACAGCTAGGTTCAACTCTCCAATATCCATTTTCAAGTGTAAATATAAAAAACAATGACATTGAATTAATGTTAGTTTATGTTCATATGATAATTATGGAAAGTCCCAGGATTACTTCGTCAAACATTTATGAAGTTCCACAAAAAAATTATAATCAGTGGAAGAGCAGTGTTAACGGCAGAGTAGGTCCAGTGGGGCCGTTCCTGACTCGTGTATTTTGTAAGCTCACTTTTTTCAAGCATGTCCCTTTCTCCTCGAGCTTGCTGGTACGTTAACGAGAGTACTGTTTTATGCAAGGGTTTTTGTTGGCCCTTGCATTGGCAACTTAATTGGCTGCAGGAAAGTTATAATTAACGAAAAGACAGGCTGCTGGCCAAACCAAACATCAACTTGCTTCATCCCTGCAACACTGTCCTTCCTGTCTGTGAATCTTTCTCGAAAAATATGAGACGTGGCAGACACTTCACTTGCTAGCTTCTTGACACTTAATCTCTACTCTACTCTCTTCTCTTAATCTCTTCTCTACTCACTCTCATCTCTCTCCCTCAATCGCTTCCTCATTCCCATCTTGCCACATCGACTCCCAAACATACAATACGTTTCATTACCTATTCCAAGGAAGCACGGTAAGAAAGCCGGCAGCCTTTCAGCTAACGTGTAACCTATGCAAATTCTCATCTGCCTCCCATTCTCAACTCAAGATTTCTCGAATTCTTTCCACCCACTCAGACTCTTCTCATACAATATTTCACTACATCTCCTTCATCCTTTTGTTGACTTGAGAAAAGTTTCACTCTTAGAATACATCTTCTTCTTGCCTTCAAGGATTAGAGGTATTTGCCTGTTCCGACTCACAAAAATTATATTCATATTTACATAAAATTTCTAAAAATGATATTATAAATAATAAGAAAATAAAGATATTGTCAAATTTCACTGAAAATTTATTAAAAACTTTTAAACAGTACCATGGTTCCACGTTTACCAACGCATCATCAGCTGCACTGAGGAATGAGGATACAGAAACATTCCTCTGTACATCAAGAATGTTTCTGTATCCTCATTCCTCAGTACAGCTGATGATGCGTTGGTAAACGTGAAACCATGGTACTGTTTAAAAGTTTTTAATAAATTTTCAGTGAAATTTGGCAATATTTTTGTTTTCTTATTATGGAGAGATTTCACAACATCACCATCAATTCTACTAATGATATTATAAATGTTTAAAAACTAGTAGTTCTGTGAACAGTAGACCTCGCGCAGTTATAACGATGTCCCAAACCATAAGCACATTCACACTGATAAACTAACTATTTATTTGATCAGATCATGCTTACACAAGATTTAATTATCATATAACGCTTTCCGGAATTTAGCGCGAGAAAACCAGAAGACATCTAGGCGCACAGACGAGCTGTTATAAGTTCTTTGCATCCTATTTAATAATGCATAAAAATTGAATTCAATCAGACATACAATTTATAGTCTACACAACTGTGATATTAAATTGCATGCGTCATGGCATGCAATTATAGTCAACTCGACAGCTGATTTATGATGAATAATTCTATAGCCTGATTTTCACTCTAATATTAACGTATGAAGGAGGCTCCTTTTTCCTTTTATATTATCCTTGAAATGCAAAATTTCCAAAAACCTTGTATATACGTTGACGCGCAATTTAAAAAGGAACATACCTTTTTAAAATTTCATGGAAATCTATTACCGCGTTTCGCCGTAAATGGGCAACATATAATATATGAACATATAAACATTTAAACATTAAGAGAAATGCCAAACCGTCGATTTGAATCTTAGACCTCACTTCGCTCGGTCAATAAATTTAAAATATTTATAAAAATTGAAATTTTATATAAATATCATTTATTGTGATGAGAAAATGATCATTACCATCTCTTCAATGGTCCTCCGACATCTATTTTCCCTTCGGTTTGTATAACAGAGTGCCGGTTGCACAAAAGCCGTTTAAATTTCAACCGTGATTAATTCCACAAGAACCAATCTAAGATGCCGTCTTTTCGAAAACGCCTTCTCTGATTGGCTCTCGTGGAATTAATCAAGGTTAAAATTTAACCGACTTTCGTGCAACCGGGTTAGAGTTTGTGAACTTGCTTCTTCCAGAAACGACGATGCTGGTAAACCTTCTCTCCCAGAAAGTACACTTTGAGCTCGTAAAATACATTCGAATGTAAGTTATGTTTAAAAATTATTCCGACATAATATTGGAAAACCGATCTGTTTATTTATTCAGTAAGCCTATAGTGTACAGATCCTTTTTTAATTTCAATTTTCATTCTTTTTGTTGTCAGCAATCAGATTATATTGTAGTCAATATTGCTATTGCAATTAGATCAAGCGCTGGCTTGAATTAAGTATACACAGTAGAGATTCACACTATTTTAAAAGAAATTTTGTTCAGAAATTCAATAAAATTTATCTATTCTAATATAAAAACACTGTTCAAAATAAAATAAAATAATCATGGAATAATTATTTCCCCGCATTGACTGTTTATTCTGAGAGCATTGACATGAGAATTGCCCATGCCATCTCATTTACCTGCATATTGTTATTGACAAACCCATTGGGAAAAAAATTGAAGTTCATCAAACCGGGTGCCCATCAAATCTCCCTAATAGTGAGATCTACGTTATAATGGAATGAAGAAAAATGGAAGAAAAGCGTTGCCAATTCTCTGATTACCACTGTCATCACTAGAGGATAGCTGTTATGGATACTTATGTAATAATAACTGTTCATTCTTGTTTAAAAAATCAATTATATTCTATTCGTCCAGACAGAATACTTTTCAATGATGGAATAATACATCTTCATAATTATTGAGAATAAATATTTTGTTGATCAATTATATTTATAAATTGTTCAAAAATGATCAGGCAATGTTGTTGGACTAGAAGAGGATAGCGTTATCTGCTTAGTCAAATGATAGACAAGGATAACATCACCAAAATCCTATTTCGGAC
The DNA here is from genome assembly GCF_014356525.2 of Nilaparvata lugens. Classification (NCBI taxonomy): domain Eukaryota; kingdom Metazoa; phylum Arthropoda; class Insecta; order Hemiptera; family Delphacidae; genus Nilaparvata; species Nilaparvata lugens. The sequence goes on along the minus strand of NW_024092029.1, from coordinate 14,684 downwards.
TGTGTATAACCTTATCTCAATTTGGGAGAGGAATGGCACAAGGTTACCTTATTTTTTGTCTCCCTATCATTTTTTATGATGTATTTTTTGCATGAATCAATAAAGAATAAAAGAATATCAACCATTTACTGCCATTATAACGTGGGCCTCACTATATGAGTTTTACAACATTAAATTAATATTATTTATTTAAGGAGTCAAGTTTGGCAGTGTACCATGACCAGTTTCTGGTAGCCACTGATATCAATGAGTTAAATCGGAATCAAATGTGGAGAGTGCGTGTATGAGAGAGAAAGAACGAGGTGGAGGGGTCAGGTCGATAAGGCCTCGCCGCAGTGCAGGTAGCTTTCTATCTCTGTCCTCTCAACCACCGACGCCGCCTTCAACCGAACTGACTGGCAACCCGCCGTACACGCACCAGAATCCCAATTGCCAACTGTCCACGTTATAATGGCAGTGTTTGATTAGCAATGGTATTGCTATCCTTGTCTATCATTCAACAAAGCGGATAGCGCTATCTCTTTCACATGTTATAATGGCAGTATTTAATTGACATTATTGTTGCTATCCTTGTCTGTCATTCAGCGCTATCTCTTTCTCGCTTTGCTCTTTTGCCAGATCGTCTTTTAACAATGTTAAATCCTTTCTAATAAATTTTCGTTATTTTCTTTTTTTTTATTAATTCTCTATCAAAATCTGTATGTATTTTTCTTTTTGCAATTTTTGTTTGCTTTCTTTCATCTTATACTTAAAATCTTTGTAACATTTATTTTGTCTATGTTTATTTATCTTTTGTAACTCGTTTTTTTTCTGTAACTGGGCACCCGCCGAAAAACCTCCGGGTTTGGCAGACCCTCAATTGTTTGTATTGCGAATAAAAATTTTGATTTTGATTTGATGTATAATTGATAATTAACAAAATATTTTATGTTAATTATGAAAATTCATTATGAAATTATTGAAAAATATAGTTTCTTGCTTGATAAAATATAATTGATTATTTTAAACGAGAATGTACAGTTATAATAATAATAATATCGAGTGACCTGGCTGGCTCAGGTCTGGTGTCAGAGTTTTCAGGTCGCAACTGATCAATTTCAGGGCCTCTGACATGACCTAACGACTGCTTTTTAGGCAGTACAGTTAATATTACAGTTAATGTACAGTTAATATTACATCAATAAACCTGTATCAGCTACCGTCTATAGAAGGCATTGACAAGACAGAGGTTCGGCAACGTTGTTTTCCTATCTTTTTCCACTGCTTTATAACGTGGACCTCACTATATAATTGTCTATCATTCGACAAAGCAGATAGTGCTATCCTTCTCGTATCCTTATCCTGATCGTTTTTTATCAATGTAGAAATATAATCAATTGACAAAGTATTCAATATAAATTTAGAATATTTATATTTATTCATGTAAAAATATTTTTTCTTAGCGAATAGTTCTCCATAACGTTGCCTGATCGTTTTTGAGAAAATATAAATATGATTAATTAACCAAAATAATAAAATTATTGAAAAATTCCATCTCAATTATGGGAATTTATTATTAAAAGAATGAAAAATATAATTGATCATTTAAAACAAGAATGAACAGTCAATATTACATAAAATATACCGGTATCAGTATACTTTATGGTAGGCAGTGGCAAGGCGAAGAATCGGCAACGCTGATCTCTGATCGCGGTACATTTTTGGGTCTATTGTAAGGTGCACGATATAATGGCAGTGTTTGAAGATCAGAGATCAGCGTTGCCGATTCTTCGCCTTGCCACTGCCTACCATAAAGTATACTGATACCGGTATATTTTATGTAATATTGACTGTTCATTCTTGTTTTAAATGATCAATTATATTTTTCATTCTTTAATAATAATTCCCATAATTGAGATGGAATTTTTCAATAATTTTATTATTTTTGGTTAATTAATCATATTTATTTTCTCAAAAACGATCAGGCAACGTTATGGAGAACTATTCGCTAAGAAAAAATATTTTTACATGAATAAATATAAATATTCTAAATTTATATTGAATACTTTGTCAATTGATTATATTTCTACATTGATAAAAAACGATCAGGATAAGGATACGAGAAGGATAGCACTATCTGCTTTGTCGAATGATAGACAATTATATAGTGAGGTCCACGTTATAAAGCAGTGGAAAAAGATAGGAAAACAACGTTGCCGAACCTCTGTCTTGTCAATGCCTTCTATAGACGGTAGCTGATACAGGTTTATTGATGTAATATTAACTGTACATTAACTGTAATATTAACTGTACTGCCTAAAAAGCAGTCGTTAGGTCATGTCAGAGGCCCTGAAATTGATCAGTTGCGACCTGAAAACTCTGACACCAGACCTGAGCCAGCCAGGTCACTCGATATTATTATTATTATAACTGTACATTCTCGTTTAAAATAATCAATTATATTTTATCAAGCAAGAAACTATATTTTTCAATAATTTCATAATGAATTTTCATAATTAACATAAAATATTTTGTTAATTATCAATTATACATCAAATCAAAATCAAAATTTTTTATTCGCAATACAAACAATTGAGGGTCTGCCAAACCCGGAGGTTTTTCGGCGGGTGCCCAGTTACAGAAAAAAAACGAGTTACAAAAGATAAATAAACATAGACAAAATAAATGTTACAAAGATTTTAAGTATAAGATGAAAGAAAGCAAACAAAAATTGCAAAAAAAATACATACAGATTTTGATAGAGAATTAATAAAAAAAAGAAAATAACGAAATTTATTAGAAAGGATTTAACATTGTTAAAAGACGATCTGGCAAAAGAGCAAAGCGAGAAAGAGATAGCGCTGAATGACAGACCTCGCTTTGCTCTTTTGCCAGATCGTCTTTTAACAATGTTAAATCCTTTCTAATAAATTTTCGTTATTTTCTTTTTTTTTATTAATTCTCTATCAAAATCTGTATGTATTTTTCTTTTTGCAATTTTGTTGCTTTCTTTCATCTTAAAATTAAAATTGCACATTTATGTCATCAGCCATGGTTCGTTTCTTTCCAAAATGTCTCATTGGACTCCAAAAACGTAGAACTGAAATTCTAGTTTAAACCATAAGCTGATTCAATTGAAACAAATTACAATGAATGCGTTCATTAAAATTATGTCAGAATTACTTCATTGTATATTGCAAAATTAAAATCGCACATTTTTGTCATCAGCCATGGTTCGTTTCTTTCCAAAATGTCTCATTGGACTCCAAAAACGTAGAACTGAAATTCTAGTTTGAACCATAAGCTGATTCAATTGAAACAATTACAATGCATGCGTTCATTGAAATTATGTCGGAATTACTTCATTGTATTTTGCAAAATTAAAATCGCACATTCATATCATCAGCGTTCCCATCGTTCGTTCCTTTCCAAAATGTCTCATTGGACTCCAAAAACGTAGAAATGAAATTCTAATTTAAACGATAAGCTGATTCAATTGGAACAAATTACAATGAATGCGTTCATTAAAATTATGTCAGAATTACTTCATTGTATATTGCAAAATGAGAATCGTACATTTATGTCATCAGTATTCCCCTGGTTCGTTTCTTTCCAAAATGTCTCATTGGACTCCAAAAACGTAGAACTGAAATTCCAGTTGAAACCATAAGCTGATTCAATTGAAACAATATAATTACAATGAATGCGACCATAATTGATAAAAGAGGTTTGATATTTTAACCAACTTCAACCTGATATCCAACATTTATCTGACTGTATTGCTATTTTCATCACTACGTTCCAATGAAAAAAATACCGACATTGAGTAGGAACCAGAATAACATATTCTTCTCCCTTCTCGTATCTCAGCAGTGCGCAGTGATAACAGATTGATTTTCTCTCTTTGATGACCATGTTAATTTGAAATAACGAAAATTAAACATCTTACCAATAAAAAACACAAATTGAAATTGTCATATATACTTTCATCTATCTATATAATATATTTATATATATAAATGTATATATTATATAAAAGCGAAATGGCACTCACTCACTGACTGACTCACTCACTCGCAGAACTAAAAATCTACCGGACCAAAAACGTTCAAATTTGGTAGGTATGTTCAGTTGGCTCTTTAGAGGCGCACTAAGAACGGATTAGAGAAAAATTGCAAAGATACGCCCAAAATCTGCGTTTTTCCAGCGTTTTTTAGAATTTTCTCAGCTTTATCGAGAGAACAAATAAACAGAAAATGTTCAAATTTAGTACAGAAGCTCAGCTAGGGTATAATAATGTTGTGTTAGAAGGAATTTGCAATAACGTCAAAGATACGCCCAAAATTAGCGTTTTTTTTTCTCAGAATTATCGAGAAAAAATTAACAGAAATTGTTCAAATTTAGTACAAGAGTTCAGCTAGGGTTGTGTTAGAAGGAATTTGCAATGACATCAAAGATACGCCAAAAATTAGCGTTTTTACAACGTTTTTCTCAGCGATTTCTCAGTACTTTGACTTTCTGATGGAACGAAGCATGCTCAAATGGAAAATGCAGGCGAGCGAAGCGAGCCCGCTGATCTCATTCTTGGACGATCCAGTCGGGGATCCAGGCTAGACGGATATGGCGAGCGAAGCGAGCCTGACGGCTAGTTATTATTATTCTATATAATAAACAGAACCTGGTTTCGTCGCTCCACCAGCCACATCTTCATCTGTTTTGAAGAATTCTATTTGTGTTTTTCATTATGGAAAAATACACAACATCATACACAATTATTCAATGTGATATCTTCACATTGGATATTTTATGAATATTTCAAATTAAATATTGATCGAATTCAGTGCCCATCGAAATAATTTCGTCAAGTCGGCGTTGATGGTTTCAATTCAAATCAAATTCATTTTTTTCCAGAAAGTACATTTTACTATATATTCCCTGAAAATTTCTCCCTCTAATATGGAACAAGTCCGTCTTTAGAGGAAGAGTCAAAACAACAATAGGCACAATACAAGAAAGAAAAAGTTAACTTTCTACTGCTTTCAAGACAATATAGTTCCTATAAAGTTGCGTACAGATATACGCGCCGCGAACATGAGCAATTCACTTTTAATCAGCTGATGCCATGCTTTTTATATCTGTATCTTAACGTTTCTGTAAAAATACATATATAATCAGCTGATTAAAAGTGAATTGCTCATGTTCGCGGCGCGTATATCTGTACGCACCTTTATAGGAACTATATTGTCTTGAAAGCAGTAGAAAGTTAACTTTTTCTCTCTTGTATTGTGCCTATTGTTGTATTCAGTCCTCCTCTGAAGACGGACTTGTTCCATATTAGAGGGAGTAAATCTGTATGCACCTTTAGAGTGTAGAAGCAAAACATAGATCATACTTCGACTATCATGAAACCTTAAAAAATAGAAGATGAAAATTGACGGGAGATTGATTTTTAGACGAGCGCTATACATGTGAGCCAATTGGTGTGTTCAAATGTTTGAAGAGCTCAGAACAAACAACAGAATGGAGTGACAATGTGTACAAAAGCAATTGTGTGATAGCATTCACATGCAGCTCTGCTGAATAGTGCTGCGATTAGGAAGAGATAAATTGAATCCCATTCAAGTACACAATCAACTTGGCGCCCCTCATCACGTCGTTAGCTGTAATGGCAACTACACGCTTCAACTGAGGCATCTCGTCATTCAATTCAGGAAATGCACATTTTTCATAGATTATGAACGTTATCGGACTTTGGTTGGCTTTCAATTGATTAATAGAATGTGAACTATATCAAAGTCTATGTCGATAGTCTAACAAACTATGTCAATGTCAGACATAGTCAAAGAGTCATCTCATGATTCAATCTATACAGACTTTACCAGAAGTAGTGTCGAATATTTTACGGTATTGTTCCTGGATGATAGGGACTACAAATGTCGTATTTGAAGTGTCCAAAACTCAGCGGTTATCCTTATAGCTGCCATTTTGTTTTTTTTTCACTTAGGAATTTTTATCTCAAGAACGAATGTTGTATCGATCTGAAATTTGGGATGAATATTTATGCTATAAAGACTCATCTTTAAAAAAAATGAATTATTTTGGATGTAAATTTTCAAAATGGCGGCCATTTTAAATTTTTGATTGCAAATTTCACGAAAACCGTTCACTTTACAAAAAATGTACAAGAGACAAAAAAGTTAGCAAATTTTATCAAGATTTCAAAGATACCTTATTTATCAAGATTAGTCAAAGAATAGCTGAGAAATATTTTTTTCTTACTCCATGCATGGCTATGAACAAACAAGATCATCTAAAAAACATTGTAAAATCAGCTGGATGGCCATATGGGCCATACCGAGTTCCAAAGCTTCATCTTAAATACAATTGGAATAGAAAATTTAATATTGATGTTTAAATGGTGACAAGTGGTCATGCATGCAGTACGAAAAGAATTAATTTCTTTGTTATTCTTTGACCAATCTTAATAAATAAGGTATCCTCGAAATCTTGATAAATTTGGTAACTTTTTCTCTCTTGTATTGTGCCTATTGTTGTATTCAGTCCTCCTCTGAAGACGGACTTGTTCCATATTAGAGGGAGTAAATCTGTATGCACCTTTAGAGTGTAGAAGCAAAACATAGATCATACTTCGACTATCATGAAACCTTAAAAAATAGAAGATGAAAATTGACGGGAGATTGATTTTTAGACGAGCGCTATACATGTGAGCCAATTGTGTGTTCAAATGTTTGAAGAGCTCAGAACAAACAACAGAATGGAGTGACAATGTGTACAAAAGCAATTGTGTGATAGCATTCACATGCAGCTCTGCTGAATAGTGCTGCGATTAGGAGAGATAAATGAATCCCATTCAAGTACACAATCAACTTGGCGCCCCTCATCACGTCGTTAGCTGTAATGGCAACTACACGCTTCAACTGAGGCATCTCGTCATTCAATTCAGGAAATGCACATTTTTCATAGATAATGAACGTTATCGGACTTTGGTTGGCTTTCGATGATTAATAGGATGTAAACTATATCAAAGTTTATGTCGATAGCCTAATAAACTATGCCAATGTCAGAATAGTCAAAGAGTCATCTCATGATTCAATCTATACAGACTTTACCAGAAGTAGTGTCGAATATTTTACGGTATTGTTGCTGGATGATAAGGGACTACAAATGTCGTATTTGAAGTGTCCAAAACTCAGCGGTTATCCTTATAGCTGCCATTTTGTTTTTTTTTCACTTAGGAATTTTTATCTCAAGAACGAAATGTTGTATCGATCTGAAATTTGGCATGAATATTTATGCTATAAAGACTCATCTTTAAAAAAAAAATGAATAATTTTCGATGTAAATTTTCAAAATTGCGGCCATTTTAAATTTTTGATTGCAAATTTCACGAAAACCGTTCACTTTACAAAAAATGTACAAGAGACGAAAAAGTTAGCAAATTTTATCAAGATTTCAAAGATACCTTATTTATCAAGATTAGTCGAAGAATAACTGAGAAATCATTTTTTTCTATTGCATGCATGGCTATGAACAAACAAGATCATCTAAAAAACATTGTAAAATCAGCTGGATGGCCATATGGACCATACCGAGTTCCAAAGCTTCATCTTAAATATATTGGAATAGAAAATTCAATATTGATGTTTAAATGGTGACAAGTGGTCATGCATGCAGTACGAAAAGAATTAATTTCTTTGTATTCTTTGACCAATCTTAATAAATAAGGTATCCTCGAAATCTTGATAAAATTTGGTAACTTTTTGTCTGTTGTACATTTTTTGTAAAGTGAACGTTTTTCGTGAAATTTGCAATCAAAAATTTAAAATGGCCGCCATTTTGAAAATTTACATCGAAAATTATTCATTTATTTTTAAAGTTGAGTCTTCATAGCATAAATATTCATGCCAATTTCAGATCAATACAAGATTTCGTTCTTGAAATAAAAATTCCTAAGTGAAAAAACAAAATGGCTATAAGCTATAAGGATAACTGCTGAGTTTTGGACACTTCAAATACGAAATTTGTAGTCTCCTATCATCCAGCAACAATACCGTAAAATGTTCGACACTACTTCTGAAACACTCTGTATAATAAGAATATAAGAGAGAGTAGGGTTGTGTATGTTAGCATCAAAACATATCAACTAATGAATTGCATACCGGAAAAACGGGAAAGATATAGATCTCCAAATTTTGCACATAGAATTTAAAAATAACAACCTTGAAGGACCAGAGTAGTGTAGTCAATTATATCAGTGTTGTATATGACTGTTTTGTATGACTATTGCCATATTGTCACTTTGATGATGTTACTAAGAATGACACATAAAAAATTGGATTGAATTGATAACAAATTGGCCCGTTTGAACGAAAGTCTATTGAATTTTCACAATAATTGAAATCCACGAGAACCAATTAGAGAAGACTTCTTTTCAAAAGAAAACCTTCTCTGATTCGTCCTCGTGGCATTTATTCTATGATTGAATTCTAACAAGCTAGAGAGCTGCGTACAGATTTGTACGCTACTAACACGCACATTTTGTTTTCATCAGCTGATGCTATGCTTATTATATTTATATCTTACTGTTTCTGTACAAAAATACAGATATAATAAGCTTAGCATCAGGTGATCAGAAGCGAAATGTGCGTGTTTTGTGGCGCACAAAATTTGGAATATAGTAGGTTTATGATATTCCCCATCATTCAAAGTATTGTGTTCTGTTTATCAATAAATAAATGAATATAAACTGTGCTTTCATGCTTCTATGCTTTAGTACTGCCGGAGGCGAAGCTTGGTGCCCCGATATTATTTCATTAATCAAGGAATAGTAGTAGTAGTAGTAGTAGTAGTAGTAGTAGTATACAACAACCTTTATAAACAAAATTATAGTAAACAATACAATACAACAATAGAATTTATTACTAAATAAATTAAATTATAATTTTATATTATTAGGTTGGTGACTGGCAATAACCTTTGAAGTTGTCTGCCAGGAGTCGGTCATAGCCTAATAATTGAATTCCAATATCAAATCCTTTCTCAAATTCAAAGCCGCTATCAGAAATGCAGGAAGGCGTCAATTTATCCCAACTCTTCGCGTTCAACCATTCGATAACCTCAACCTCGGAGAGTCTACATTTCCAAGCCATGGTTCCTCGGACTCCCCCAATATCGGACAAACCCCCATAACGTGCAGCATGTCCTCTTTCTCTGCCAAATTGCACAAGGAACATAACCACTGTCTCCCCTCTCATCCATGCGCAAAGTTGAGATAGAAGAGTGAACCTCTGGCTTTAAAAATCAAACTTATCTTTTTTCTATCATAGCCCGAGTTTAGATAAGATTTAACATCACTCCGCTGTTCTAACTGTTTATACAGCGGATGAAACTCTGCTTGATTAGCTCTCCTTACCCATTCAACTCTCATTTTCTCTTTCATTCCTTCGCACATGGACCTGAAATCATTTCTCCATTCAGTCCTATTTATCAAACATCTCACTAGATTACAGTCCAATTCCTCGTCCCATCTCATCCACTCTCAACACCAAAAACTCTTCTTTCTCAATACTTTTTCTGCTACTCTCTAGGCAGTCTTCCCTGGGTAGTCTCATAACTCTGAACACAAAACTCAACATGTAGTTTCAACGAACAGAAACGTATGCTCAATATCAAGTTCCAGGTGTAGAACATAATTAGGTGTTGTCTGTGGCAGGCATTAAAAGTTTTTTAGCAAAAAATCGTTGCAAAGTCTCTAGCATGTCGTAGCTCTTATAACCCCAAATCTGTGCTCCATATGTTGCTACTGTTCTCATCACCGCCCCATACACCCTCCACTTCACATTTATATGCAATGTCAAATATTCAAGGAATAAGAATGAATGAATATGAATTTTCATATTGTGATGCTGAAATATTTTGTAATTAATTATATTATTACATTGTTAAAAGAAGATCTGGCAACGTTGCGGAGCTAGAAAAGGATAGGGCTTTTCTTCTTTGTTGAATGATACACAAGAGAGGCAACACCAATTGAATTCTATTATTATCACTTGGACCTCACTACATTAGTCATCGAAATGTTCCAACTGTTCATTATGGCGATTAGGATGATATATTAGCGAACAGTTGAATATAGCACTCATAATGATATAGCACTTAAATTTAACAATTTGTTACTAAAAAACAATGATACATTTATTAATATTAATCTTTCAACTTGCCTAATCTTCCAAGAGAATTCTCCACAGCAAACAAATAAAGATCTTCTCTACTTATTTAAACATGTTATGCTTCAGAGCTTGCTGATGCGTTTCAGAAGAATTTTATGAAGTGGCTAATAAGAGCGATATTGATTGCCTCCAATGCTGAGTACAGTAATTCAATATTGAATTTCAGCTGACGATAGAAAACGATAACCAGTGACAGCTGATTGGATTATAATGGATGCTGACCTTAATGGTGGCGGGAAGGGGGTGTCTGGACTCTGTTCAAACATCGAGTGTGACCGGGAGTAGAGAAAATGTCACAAACGGTGATAAATACAGGGTGTCGGCTGGCTTGGTCGAGGGATGCAAAGAGTGAGTGTCAGACAGGGGTGAGAAAAGGAATCTGGATGAAAGAAGGGATGAGGCCCCGACAGTGACAGAACAACGTGTTCGACCTGACCTAGTTCTGGTCATGGCAACTCACCCCTCATTGTTCCCCCTCCCCTACACACAGCAGCAGCTACGCAATGCGTGAATTGGTAGACAGCAACTGTGGTGGGGGAACTCGGCCGCGTGGAAATGTCAAAGTTGAAGTTTAGTAGTGAACTTCCCCTCCCTTCCTCAAAGGGGAAGGTCTCATCGTCTATCTTCTCCTCCTCATCATCTTAACACGCTCCTCCCACTCCTGACTGCTCCCATTCTTGAAGAGGTCTTCTTCAACGCGTAGACCACCACTAGCCTTCAATTGAAGTAGTTCCAACGAGGATTGATAAGGCGGTTTACCAGCCTCCAGAAACCACTCAACAACTGCTTCTTCCAACCTCCAATTCTTGCTTCCAAACACTCGAGAAATAATTTCGTCCTGACATATAATATTCTATAACATTTTATCAATTCCGCACTATTGATTTTGAGCGGATATGTTTCAAAATAATAGTATCTATTTGATTCAAAATTTGCTTGTTTATCTGAATATTGAAGAGCGTAAATTGTATTTTGAAAAGTGAAAGTGACATAACCAACATTTTGATTTGGACAGTATAGTATAATTTGGAAATAGGGCAGTTTTGGGCATGAGCCTGTTGTGCCTTTCCTCATGTTAAGTATTTGTACACAATGTGATAAATAAATCACAGTATGGGGAGGGTGTTATAATTCCCATTTCGAAGAACTGTTCATAATGCAGAGATTAATAATTAAATCTATTTTAATTAAACCCAGATTTTTCCCGTCTAATTCGAGGAATTCAAGGTTTTGACAGTTATATTGTGAATATAAAATTAAATATTTAATAAAAAATGGAACCAATATTCCATGCACCAACAACTCATAAAGTAGACAATACCGCTTGAGACCTACTTCGAGTAAGTATTTGATATATAATACTGATATTGAAACAATAAGACGGCAACTTATTTATCTAAGTACTATAATAATCAATAAAATTCCGGATCATCATCTCAACAATGCTAAAATTACAAAGAAAATGAAGCAGGAAATCATTAATTGGATAAAAAGCAATTATTTTTTCAATCTTTAAATTATTGTAACAGTTTTCTGGATCGTTAATTCACATTCTATCTTCCCTTCCCTCAGCCATGCCTATCTACCTACCTTCTTCCACCTCCTATCACACCCTTCCCTTTCAGTTATACCTTACCTGCCTAATACATGGGAAACCATAGTTGGCAAGGTATTTTCCCCCTCTTTCTTCCAGCACACATCATTTTAGCAATATTGTCTTTTAATGTGTTAATATCATTGTTACTGTTATTTCAATTGTTTTGTTGTATGTTTCTTTACTCATTGTATTATTTTTTGTGTGTTGTGAATGAATTGAAATTCAAAAAAAATAAACGAAATATTTGAAACAGGAGAGGTAGATTCAACACAAAGAATAATGGGGAAAGAAAGAGAGCTCCTAAATAGTACAAAAGCGTGGAAGTTGCAATACTCGGGGCATATTATGAGAGACACATACCGTTATGATCTACAGGATATATTGCAAGGAAGAGTAATCGGAAGGAGAGGAGTCGGCAGAAGAAGAGTTTCATGGCTGAAAAATTTGAGAGCCTGGTTATCCATGAACACCGCGGAATTGTTCCGTGTAGCTGTGGATAGAGTGAAACTAGCCACCATGGTAGCCAACGTCTGGAAGCGGACAGGCACATGAAGAAGAAAAAATTCAACATCATCTTATAACTGGATAACTTGTGTGAATTTTTATCCATTTAAACCCGGGAAAGTTACTGATGTTATTATCTTGTGATTTTAAACCTGCCTTCAAGATAACTTTGTCCGGCTTTAAAAACAGTTGGAAGAGTTACATGACAATACTTGTCTAGTGTGCACTTTCAATTATTGTCAGCTGCTCTCCCGTTTTATCACATAATTCTTAATATCGGGGCACCGAGCTTCGCTCGTTATTTATTTATTGACTTTTGATAAACAAAACAATTCTTTAAAATGATTGGGGAAGTACTAACAGGCACAGCCCAAGACTGTTTCTTCCCTAATTTTGATTTATACACTATCAAAATACTCCAGAAAGTAGGTTATGGATAGGCTTGAATTCAGGTTCAATTTTCTGTTAAAACATTTGAAAACAAAAAAATATATAATTTAGATGTATATACAAACCAAATTGAATAACAAAATAACACTCACTAATCACTTGAAATTGTCAAATAATGATCAACTTTGAAAATTATGATATACTCTAGTTTAGGAGGATTATCATGTCATGTCAACAAATCAGATTATGTGATCAAATCGATTAAATTGTCTAGCTAGATAAAATTTCTCGCTGATTGATTATGATTACACAGCTGGAAATAATTCTGTCTCTCTCCCACACAGGCACACGCATCTTCTGTTATCGAGAGACGACGAAATTATCATCTGTTTTCCAAGGATGAATTATCCTTTTAATGTCGTTCAGCGAGTTTTTCAAAGAATGAGACCTAGTGCAATCGAATCTTTATATCATAAACCTACTATGTCCAAATTTCGTGAAAATCGTTAGAGCCGTTTTCGAGATCCGTAAAACATAAATAACCAGATATAAAAATAGTCAGATATAAAAATAACCAGATATAAAAAGACAGAAATTGCTCGCTTAATATAATAGGATTATATTCCCATCAAAACAGGTCCCTTAGCTCCTTCTATGAATGTCAAAATAGAGTGATGACTCTAAAAATATATTGGATGGCAAACAAATGAAAATAAGTTCATAAGATCATATTTCAAAATATGTCTAACAGGAAAGTGAATTCAACATCATCTTAGATCATGAATCTATTCAGTTAAACCTGGAGAAGTTACACAGTTTGATTTAATGAAGTTATACTGTGTACACAAATTACTTTTTTACTTGGGATGGACATGCGCAGCAGAGAAAGCCTACAGCGGGAGGGATACAGAGGCGCGATGTTGCCGTTTTGAAGCGGCCAGCGTTCTCCAACTTCTAGTGACTGCTCATGTGCATGCTTCATATGCGAAGTTTCCTGTCTGAAAGCAGTTAGACGACTGACAAATTGGCAACTGCGCTTCTAGCTATGACTCTATTAATCACTGTAATTGGCTGATCTCCCTCCATTTCTCTGCGCCGTATATTCCTCCAAGTCACAAGTAATTTTGTACGGACTATAATGATGTTTGAGTTTAAGCTTGTGGTACTTTTCCGAAAGTTATGTAATTCTGAATAATCGATTAAAATAAAAAAAAAACAAGTAATGACAAAATAATTGACCAAAGCGAAGCTGAGGTCTTAGTTTCGACTCGATCGGCTTTTGTCGTGTTGGTACCGCAGTTACAGTCGCAGTTATTGTCCGATTGGATGAAAATTTGGTATGCAAGTTCTTTTAAACAATGCGCAGAACGTATGTATAACGATTTTTGGTAAGACCTCCGGTTTTTTGTAATATTTAAAAAACCGGTCACTAACCTCAAAAGTTATTTTTCGTCTCTTGAAGATACAGCAAAACATGTTCCCTACTTTTTCGCGATATAAAGGTACCTCCTTGATAAGTCCGGTGTCCCTGCAAACAGTGTCTCTAGCACTTTAATGAGAAAATAATAGATGACATGGCTAAATTTCACAATATACTGTACTTACTGTACTGGCCCTTCCATTAGATGAAAGTGTATTCATGTGCGAGGTCTACTTTTCGCAGAAACTACTAGTAATTCATTTCAATTAGCTTTTTCTAGCTATTATTTCATTTAGCTATTTCAATTCTTTACATTCTCTTGTACTTTGATTTTGTATTTATGCATTGAACATGTCAATTGATTATTCATTTATTATTTATTCGTTGATATAATTACAAATCATATGAATATGATCGGGATAGAACAAAGGCATAGCCCAAAACTATTCTGTTCCAAATTTTGATAAATAATGAAACGTCCGAAAAAATAGGTTATGTCTACTGAGGAAATTTAAAGTTCAAAGTTCTGTCCAGAAATATTAGC